>NC_009276.2:336532-361201 GCF_000002845.2 Leishmania braziliensis MHOM/BR/75/M2904 | reverse complement strand
CTCACTGCCCTTCTTGAGTTTGGCTCGCTTTTCTTTTCCCACACGCTAATGGGGCTGGCACTGCAGTACTCTTAGCGATGCAGCAACGCCGCAGGCATGCCCGTGTGCGCGCCCCCTGCGGGTGGGTGGGGGCGGAGGGGGGGAATTAAACGCTTACGCGCCGAGCGTGAACTCATGCTGGAGAGAGCGCGCCTATACTTTAACGGCCACCGTTGGTTCAGGAACGCCGGTGCGCTACTGGCCCCGCTTACTGTGGCTCGCTCTCCGCCTCGCTGGTGTCCACCTTTGACGGTGCGGTGGCGGTACCGCCACCTATGTACCTGAGACTCATGACAACGCGGTCGCTTGACAGTGCACACTCGAACTTATAGGACTCGCCCGAGGACATCGACAGCTCGGTGGGCATGCGTGCAGTCGAGCCGGCATCAATAAGCTGCAGCGCTTGGCCCCACTGCATATCGCGTGAGAAGTTGTTCACGGTATCCTCGGGTGCTGTCGACATCACCTCCTCGCCGTCGGTGGAGATCCAGTAGAAGAGCCACGCATGCGCCGTGCCGCTTGTCGTCGCCGTCACCTCCACCGGAAACACCTTCTTAAAGGAATTGCGCCTTGTCTCGGCAAAGTCGATCGTCAGCAGCGGGATCGGGTCGGCGAGGCGGCAGAATGGAACGGAGCACATGCGGAAGCCATACTGCTTGGTGAAGACGACGCTTGTCGTGTCCTGCAGGGCCATGACGTGCGAGAGGTCGATGCCGTTCCAGCTGGAGACAGCGCAGATTTGACTCAGTGTCTCGCACTCGATGGGCACAGCGTACTGAACGCCGTACTGTGGCAGTATCTTCGTTGTCGGTCGAAGTAGGCGATGGCGGGCATCAGTTATGTAGTCCAGCGCGCTCTCGCCCAGCAGCAGTGTACCAAAGATTTCGGAGACGAGGATGCTCGGTGGCTCCGGCAAATCACTTGGGGTGAGCTCTGTGCTGAGCAGGTTCAGCACCTTAATCTTTCCCTCCAGCCCGTTCTCAGCAATGTTCGACCGCGCCAGCGCCGCCATCTCTGACGACCCTTCCACCGCCACGACCCACTTCGCCTCTAGCTTCGCCGCCATCATCGACAGCAGACCCGAGCCGGCGCCGATTTCGAGCACGCCCGACTCACCAGGCACGATGTGCTTCTTCAGCAAGTTGTAGTAGAACTCGTTTCGAGGCAAGTCATTCATCATTGCATAGTGAAAGTCGTTTACGGCCTCGACGAGCACCGCTGGAACTCGACGCAGCCGTGGTGGCACGAAGATGTGCTGCTCGAAGCGGTAGTCAAAGTCCTTAGTGCGGTTGTGGTGTTTCTGCTTCCCCTGGGAGGAGGAGTTTGACTTCTGATGCTTGCAGTGGTTCGGGGAAGCCTCAGACGGGTACTTCGCACCTGGCGGTAGGAAGCCGATGGCTGCCTGCGGATGTGCGTGTGCGCTTCCACTCGCCGTGGGTATGGCCTGCTTCTTCTTGGGCCCCCCAGCGGAAGTCTGCTTGGATGGCATAACGCGTGCGCGTGCCGGCGGGCAACGGAAGGAGTTGTTAGACGACTGGGTGGGAGGGGTGACAGTGATGAGAAAACCCCGACGGGCGCGGTGCGCGGGCGGGCGGTGGGCGGTTGTGAGTGAAGCGGCGCTGTCCAAGCGTGGGAACGCGCGTACAGCCTTCACAAGTGCGTCGTGGGCCCTGGGCTAGGCGAGAGCCCGCTCAGAAGAGTCGTGAAGACGACGACGTGGTGGAGCTGAAGAAGCGCGAGGAGCAAAGAAAACGTGTGTAATGAGAGAGAAGCGTAGAGCGCCACAACGATGAACGCGCAGAGCCCATGGAAGGGGAAGGAAGAAGGAAGACGCGGGACACGGCGGTGGTGCAGTAGAGTGAGCAGTTTTACGATCACTATGAGTGTCGCGAAGCCTCAAGTGAGGAATGGGGTGAGGTCATCAGGTGAACGCAGTAAAGGGAGGAAGAGGAGGAGGAGGAAGCACCAAGAAGGGGTCCATGATGGGGCACGTGTAGATGGAGAGAGGCGGAAGGTAGAGGACGAGAGAGCGGTGAGACGATTGTCCATCGCTGCAGTGACCTTTACAAACGCGTAGATAAGCACAGCCACACACCCACATGCGTGCGTACTGGAGGTAAATCGTGCCCCCCATCATGACTGCCACAAACGTTCTGATTTTTTATCGCTCTTCGATGTGCTGACCGACCCCTCCGAGGCGTACTTCTCCCCACCCACCCTTCTCGCCCGCCTTCTAATGTCTGTGCGCGTGTGTGCATGTGTGTGCCTTCCGTCGCCGCGTGCTCCACACTGGTCCTTCACGAGAGCAGCACGAGTTGACGAGAGCAAGAGCGAGGAGGGGCGAAGGAGGCGCACGTTACGCTGTCGGTCTATTGAGTCATGATACTCTTCTCATGCATGCGAGCGCGTCCTGCACTGGCGCTTCGCTCGCTGGATTGTCCATGCTCTGTCAGACACTATCGAGCACGTCTACCTCCATGTCACACACACACATGCATGCATACCTACATACGCGCGCGCGTTGTGCCTGTTCAGCCGTCACCCACCGAGGGCCATGGCACGGCAAACCCCCGGAAAGAAAAGGGAGATCGCACGAAGAATTGCTGCGCCTTCCCTCTCTCACTCTCACTCTCACTCTCTCTGTGCACGTATCGGGTGTTTACTCACACAAGTCCCCTCGCGAGACGCGCGTGCAGGGGAAGAGGAAAAGGGGGGAACGAGTGAGGCAGTGCACTCGTGGGATGCGGGGGCTGAGGTAGTTAAAAATGGGAAAACACCAAATCAGCTTTAAAAAAGAACACAGAACGCGCCAGAGATGGACGAAGGAGGCAAAGGAGATGAGCTCCATCGGAGGAAGAAGGAGAATGTGGTGGTGGCGTCAGCGGGGCGGCGGCTGCCTGGGCATGCGTGGGGGGGGGGGGGAGGGCGGGGGGCATCTGGGCGTCGGTGCAGCGCAGAGCACTCCCCTGTAAGTAGCGGAAGCTGCGCGGTGCGTGCAACAAGGCCAGTTGAGGCTATCACCGGCATGCCCTCTCTCCCCTCGTCCCTCTCACTGTCTATCGCTCTCTCACAGCCCGCAACCACCACCACTGCGGCCGTCATGCGCTCATACCTGCGCCCACGAAGTCGGCGACGCACTGAAGCGATCAGAAGAGAGGAGTGAAAGTATCGATAAAGCGAAGCTCAAACAATCGAAAAACAAAGCCGAAACGGCAGCCCCTCCCCTCCTGGATGGGGCATGAAGAGGGAGTATCGAAGGAGCACCAGCTGCAGTCACTTGCGAGAGAGAGAGAGCGAGCGCGCACACACACACACAACCCCCCTCTCCCTATACGGCCATCTCCATCTTAATAGGCGGGTATGGCGCGTAGTCGATCACCTCCATGTCTGACAACTCGTAGTCCTCCAGGAACTCCCGTTCCCTCTTGAACACGAGGGTCGGGAAGGCGTTCGGGGTTCGCTCGAGCTGCACTTTCAGAGCATCGATGTGGTTGCGATAGACATGGGCGTCGCCGAGCGTGTGCACGAGTTCGCCAGGCCGCAGACCCGTGGCTTTTGCCATAAGGATGGTGAGCAGCGCGTAGGAGGCGATGTTGAAGGGGACGCCGAGCCCCATGTCGCACGAGCGCTGGTACAGCATGCAGGACAGCTCCTTCGCGTCCGTGTTCACGTAGAACTGAGCAAGCAAGTGACAGGGCGGCAACGCCATCTCGTGCAGCGCGCATGGGTTCCAGGCAGTTAACAGGAGGCGGCGGTCGTTTGGGTTCACCTTGATGGTCTCCACGATGGATTTGATCTGGTCCACCCCTTCGCCATCGTAATTCGCCTCAAACCCCTTGTACTGTGCTCCGAAGTGGCGCCACTGGAATCCGTAGACAGGGCCGAGATCCATCTCCTTATTCGCCGTCAAGCCGCGGCTGTCGAGAAACTCGCGCGAGCCGTTACCATCCCAGATGTGAATGTCCTTGTCCGCCAGCAACTGGGCGTTTGTTTCGCCGCGCAGGAACCACAGCAGCTCCTCGCACACGCCGCGCCAGAAAACACGCTTCGTTGTCAAGAGCGGCAGGCGGTTGTCTCGCAAGGAGAAGCGCATCTGCGCGCCGAAGAGGCTGAGAATGCCCACTCCGGTGCGGTCCTCCTTCGCAATACCAGTCTTCATGATGCGGTCAATCAGTTCGAGGTACTGCCGCTCCTCGTGGTTGTGTGGCACGTATTTTCGGATCTCGTACTCGACACCGCCAGTCTCGCTCCGCTGGCGTCCCTGAGTCCATGCCAGGTCCCACGCGGCGGCGGCGGCGTTTGTGGGCGGGAACGGGTAGAAGCGCGTACACTCCGGCGCCGTCGCGTAGATGCGGGTCAGGTACACCTCCTGCAGCTTCTCGACGCACGGCGCCGTCATGGCGTCGGAGTAAACCTGCGCGCCACCGACGCAGTACGCTGTTTCAATGGAGCTGCAGTGCGGCGGCCGTGCGAGGAGATGGAGTGCCTCGGCGAGTCCGCCGTTCACCACCACCAGATCCTGCGCCGCTGCGGTCCGCTTTCCCTCCGGCAGTGCCGCCAGAAGCTCGTCCACGGTGGCCTTCGAGGAAAGCACCACGTTCAGCCGACCCTTGAGTGGCCGGTACTTGAGCGGAACGCTTTCCCACGTCTGGCGACCCATCACGACGGCGTTGCGCTTCTTCTCCGTCGGCGGTTTCTTGTTGCGTAGCAGCGTGGTTTGGTCTTTGAAGAACGCCATGTCCTCCGGCACCTGCCACGGGATTGTCTTTCCGTCGCCGATGCCGTGCTGCTCATCAACGGCGACAATGATGGAGAAGCAGCGAAGGGAGGGGAAGGCAAAGCTGTCCTTCGTCACCGACATCGGGATCTTAAACCTCGCAGCTGCCCTGGACATCGTTTGCTGGTCCCAGGGAAGAACGGAGGAGGAGTAAGAGGAGTGCGATTGCCTTATCTATCAAGAGTGGAGGACTGTGTGTGTTGTATCCTTCTATAGGCCTCCGTGCCTGTGCGGATGCCCATAGGGGTGGTGGGGGCAATGAGGGGGGCTGTGGTCTATGGATTCCTTTCCTGTTTCTCAAGCATGCATGCGCACACGTGTGAAGGGAAAGGAAAGGGGGGGATATGCAGGGAGTGACTGAGGCGGAGTGACTGAGGCGGAGTGACTGAGGCGGGGTGCGTTACCGGGAGGGAGAAAGAGAGAGGGAGAGTGTGACAAGGCTGGGCGTAGGCGTCAACGAAACGTCATCCGCAGCTGAGCGGGTGGACAATGTAGGAAACAAGCAGCGTGGGCGTTGTCACACATGTAACCCCACCACCACCTAACACACACGCACACACACACACACACACGCACAGCAGCGGTGATGACGGACCCCTCCTCGCGTGGCCCGGAATGCGTGCCCGACACTCACACACCACACAAAAATGGCACAACTGCAAAATGCGCGTCTTGTCTCGGTGCATCTCGCAGGGCGTCCTCACGTCGTTTCCTGCGCGCGTGTGTGTGTGGGGGGGAGGGAAGGGGGGGGGAGGAGACACGAACGATTGAAGGGGCAATTAAAAGGAGGACTGGCACAGCACTCAAACACATAGACAGGCACTCGCGTAGTGGCGCATCGACTCACTTCATCGAAGAGCATCACGAAGCGGGCGATAGGAAACGAGAGAGACGCACACACGCACACAGGAGGCAGGGATCGATGAGGAGGAAGGGGGGGAGGTGGTATAGGGGAACAGACGGAGAGACAGCCACAGGGAAAGTGCGCACGCCGACATATGCAGGCGACTTGCATCAGCAGATGTGCTACGTCATCCTCCACGCACACATTTCCATGCACACCGCGCTGATGGGGGGGGGGGGGGGGGGGCACTCATTCACGTAACGATTGGGGGAAAAGCTGAAAAAAAAAGAGAGTACCTGCGCATCACCAAATCAGCGGACTCATGACCAGTCGCCTCCCTCCCCCTTTTAGTGGGCCACCACGACTAGTCGGAGGGCATCACGCCTATATACTCACAACGTCTGCGGAGATGAGCCTCGAGATGGCGGTGCAGCATCCGCCCCTTCATTGCTGAAAATCACTTTCACTGCGCACACAGACGTACACACGCAGAGTTTTTGGATTTCGACCCACACCCAACGACGACCGCCAGGCACCTCGTCGCCATCGACGAACCTCAGTACTCCTCGTCCTCGCCGTCGGAGAGAGACTTGAGAACGCACCGGTACGCATCCCACTCGTCGCGCGACTCGGCCACGAGGGCGAGCGGCAGCCGCAGCGACATACTTGTTGCCACCAGGTGCCGGTTGGGCTGAACGTTGTTGCCGCAGCTGAGCTTCCGCGCCATCCATCGACAGAGCTCCTCATACGTTATGCAGCCGCGGCGACTCTTGTTGACCATGCGGAACATGCGAGGCGTGTGGCGCAGCACGTCTAGCCGGTCGCGGTGGTAGACATCGTAGGTGTACTTGGAGAAGCTGTCGTAAGTGAGGGGACCGTAGTGATACGAAAGGGACTCGAAGATGGAGGCGATGAACGGCACGCTCTCGCGCGCGCACAGCAAGAAGGGAAATACCGTCGCCGGGACACCAAAGACAGCCTCGAGCGAGTTCGAACCAGCCGTCGTGAGCATCGCCGACGACAGGACGTTACGATTGTCGACGAGGAACTCTTTCAAGTAGTCCAGCTCGCGCAGCAGCATGCGCTCGTCATACATCTCGCGCTCCATCACTGCGTCGTATACGTGTGGCGCGATGTTGATGTCTCCACCGCCAAACCCCACGGCGGCCGCCGCAGTTGCGCCGTAGAATACCTCCTCGTCCTCCTCCTGGTCCTTTCCCTGTAGTTGGATCCAGGTGTACTCGGCCATCTCTTCATCCTCGAGGCGGTCATTATCGTGGCGCCGAAGACAGTTATGCTCCTGAAGAGGCGTGGGGCGGTGGGGCGTCATTGTTGCCGCGGTCACCGCGACAGACGAAACATCGTCGCCATCGCTCACCGAACCCGGTAGCACTGTCCGAGCATCACTGGCGCCGTTGCCTCCCTGCGTAGTCGCGCCGTTCATCCTCTGAGTTTGGGGACTAGAAGAGCAGCGTCCGTCTCGGTGGCTCCCGACCATCAGACCTCCTTTCCTTTCACCGTCGCGCACCGCGTCGGCAGCGGGTGTCGCACATGTCGACGGCGGCCCCCCATCAGTGTGAAGTCGATCAGTGGCAGTCGAGCGTAATGCACTCGCCGTGGCAGGTGGCGGAATTCGCGACGTCGCCGCGCGATCCTTCACAGAAGCGCTGGCAGCGCCGTCGCTACAGCGGCGGCGTTGCCCGTCTTTGCGCTGTGCGCGTTGACGACGACTGCGGTCTTGCCGGCGTCGAGTGGCAGTGTACAGAAGCCCATCCAGCTCCTGCACTTCTGCTTCGTTATCTGGCAGCCCCAGCGCGCGCCTGCCCCAGAGCGTCTGGGGCGCGTACACAAGCCCCAGCTCCGCTTCCAGGTCCTCCACAAAGTCCCGCAGGCTGTGGTTGTGGTAGTAGAGCACGGCATGCGCGACGATCTCATCCAAGACACGGACAGCCGGGTAGTACGGGTCGCCGCCAGCTGCAATCACGTCCATCAGGTACACCTCGCCGGCGAAGCGACGCGAGTAGCGCGTGGCCATCCACACCTGCAGAGGCGAGAGACCGAAGTGTCCGTTGTGCATATCGAGCCGCGAGGCGATGCACCACTCGTCGCCAAAAGTCACGATGCGTTCCCCCGGGAAGTACTCAGCGAGCCTGGCCAGATCGAACCCAAACTTTGCCCCGCTTGGGGTGAGCTGTGGCGAGGGCCACTGCGTGGCGGCAGTTCTATCGGTGGTGCCACCCACAGCGGTCGAGTGGCCGCGCGGCTTGGGCGTGAGGCCCACAAGAGATCCCACCCAGACCACAAACCCGCACACGCTGCTCCACAGCCGCTGTCGCCAGCGCGGTGGGTCGGTCGCCTCCGCTCCACCCTCCCCACCGTACAGCACGCCAGGTGATGGAGTACTCCTTCCTGGAACGGCGACGTGGCCAACGCCGTGTGGAGATGCAGCGTGCCGCCCCTCACTCGCTGCCCCTGCAGCAGACGTGGTGGAAGGGAAGAAGTACTCCATCCTAACACCACCGATGAGCCCCGCGTAGAGGGAACCGCTCGCGGCCGCGGCTGGGACGGAGCTGACGCCGACAGACTTGGCAGAGCCGCTGTCAGTTGCCTCCAGCAGCGTGTCGTGGTATGCGTGGTGGAGGTGCTCAAAGATGGAGTAAAAGTGCGTGTTGCGTGCCCGTTGTGCCTCAATCTGCTCGGCCTCCAGAGCGTCCATCGTGTCCTGCAGCCCGGCGAGATCGCCGTAATCAAGGTACGAGCAGCCCTCGTCTTCGGATGCCGGGGCAGCAGCGGTGAGGGTCGCGGAGAAGGCCTCACAAGCGTTGCGCACCCTTTGACCATTGGTACTTACACCTCCGCCAGCCGCGATGCCGCTGCCCTGGGGCGTAGTCCGCTGCTGAGGCGTAGATGATGGGGAAGAAGAGGCCCCAATTCCGGCTAAGGTGAACGGAACGTGCGAAGCGCCAGTGCCACCCGACGCTGAGCCAGGCTTTGAGTAGCATCCACTACTGGAGTCCGTTGCTATCTTATCGCCGCCAGACGTGCTGCCGTCTGCCGCGCCTCCAGAGTCGGAGCAGGCGCCGCTGCCGCAGTCTGTCTGTAATAGCTGAAGCTGCTCCTGCTGTTTTACCCATTGCCGCTGCTCTAGCAGCTCGAGAATGTTCTCGTCGCAGGGGGCCCGGATGGACGCGTTGTACAGAAGTGCCGTGGCATCGCCGTAGGTGTAGTAGAAGGAGATCCCACTGCGCATCGGGCCTCCTGCGACGCCCAGAAGGTCGGACAAGAGCTTGTTGCACTGCTTCAGACGGTTCATATGCGTATCCTGCGCGTGCGGCAGCGACGGTGGGGCGATGGTGTTGGGGTTCATGTCCACCAGCGAGTCCGGCATGTGCGGCGATTGCGAGGGAGAACTCCAGTTTTCGAGGCGACCCACCCCGCCGACGCTGCTCACTGCACGATGGTCGCCACCGCCGCAGCCGGAGAAAGCAATGGAACTGCCAGCAGACGCGTAGGCCTGAGTAACGCCAGTGGCGCTTGCCCCCAAAGCGTGGCTGCGAATGTAGCCAGCAGAGTTGTATGCGCAAAGGCCCGTAGTACCGGCATGGTTCGACCCTGCCAGCCCAACCGCTGGGGCGCCACCGCTGCCACCCATCACTGCCGCCCCCGGCATCGATGTCGTGGGTGGGGCGACTCCCATGTACCCCGCTGAGGCTGCGCTGTTCGGACCTTCCGGGTACTGGTAGAGCGGGTAGTGCGTCGTACCATACATGCTACTCACCGAGTCGGCAGAGTACGTGTACGGCAGTAACCCAGAGCCGGTTCGCCGCGACCCACTGCGTGAGGCCTGCAGAGGTTGCGAACTACCTTCAGTAGCGCCAGCCGACGCCCCTACAGCTCGTGGCAACGCCGCGTTGCTGCACATACCGGCGGTGCTTCTGACGTCCGGATCGCTGGTGCACGCGCCGTTGTGCGGCTCGCCCTTTCGAGCGCCTCTCTCCCCCGCCACTGTCATGGCTGCTGAGAAGGGGGCAGCGGCGGGGGCGACGGCGGCTCGGTGGTGGGGAGGGGTTAGCGGCCGCAGGGACGATGAGGACACGAGGGGGGCTGCAGTTGCCCAGACCTGCTGGCGCAGCAGCACTGCCTGCGGCGTCACGACACTATGGCTGTAGCACGCGTCAAGCGTGCCGTACATGCCGTGGTTGGGCATCGTGAGCGACGAGGTCGTCAGCGAGGCAGCTGGCACACCCCCATCATCCGGTCGCTCTAGCAAGTGATTGTGGTGGTTGCTCAAGCTACTGGTGTTGGCATAGTTGCTGATGTTGCTCTGCGCAGCACCGCCACCCACGGAGGGGTGCATTGTGTCCTCCACATTGAGCAGCGAGGTGGCGGGGATGGGCAACGCCGGGCTCTGCAGCAAGCGATGCGACTGACCGGTGTGTGACTGCTGCGGCAGCAGCGACAGCGGCACGTTTGCGTCCAGGTGGTTTTCCTGGCCACCAGCGGAGGCGTCAAGGCTCGCGTTGCGCGTAGTCGCAAACACCGCGGTGGATGCATCTGGCAGGAACGGCTTGGGCAAGGAGGGGGAGATGCCCGCACCAGGCGCGGGGGGAAAAGAGGTACTGAAGGTGGGCAGTGGCGATGGGGACAGAGGCAACGGTAGGGGGGGTGGCAGCAGCGACGTCGACGGAAAGTCACGCTCCGATGTTGAAATGGTGCCAGTGTGGAAGTCGGCGGCGGCGCTCATGCCGCTAACGCTGGGTGTAGTGCTGCTGAACCCACTAACGAGCGACGTCATCGTCACCCGTGTTGTCGCTGGGCACGTACTGAGGTGGCTCTGCAGAGTGTTGCTCGTTGAGGCGGGAGTCACCTGAGCGTGAACGTGGCTAACAGAGCTGGTGGCATGCCCACCACTGTTGCAGCTACCGTCGACCGGCGCCGCGGGGCTTCCGGCACCGGAGGTGGCTGAGGAGGTAGGCGGTGGTGTGACACAAGTGTTCGCGTTGGTTGCCGTGTGTACGGCAGTCCAGTGGGAGTTGCGGGTGGTGCTTGCAGACGCCACAGAAATTGGTCGGGCAGCGCTGCTGCTGCTGGTTTTACCACCGCGATGTCCCTGAGGGGCTTGCGGCGGTGTCGGTAGGCTGCTCAGGAGACCGTTCTCTGGGGCCGATGAGAGCGGTTGCGGCGGCGGAGACACTGAGAAGACCTTCGGTGGCGTCAGTGGCATGGTTTGGGCCGTGCCGGTATACGAAGTCGGTGCTGGTGGTGAAGAAATTAGCGCTTCAACTGAGGCGAACGCGCGGCTGCTACTGTTGCCGCCCTTGTCGCAGCCCACACCACGCTCGCTCGAATGCGGCTCCATCTCCGCGGCGTAGGATGAGACGCTTACATTCACTGCCCGCGAAGCATCAGAGGGAGCCTCAATGGAGACGCTGTTGGAGCTGCCGCCGAGGAAGTTAATGTCCACCTCCGTCGTCGGCGGCGAGATCTGCGCAGACATCGCAGCGGCGGTGGCATGGGAAGCGCGCACGCTCTGGAGTCCAGGCGGACGCTGCATCACGCACACCTGCCCGGAGCTACTCGGCTCATGAGTCCAGCACTGGTGTTGCTGAGCATTGTCAAGGGGGGCTGCGGCAATAGTGGTGGCGTCTCTGAGCTCCGCCTCACCGCAGCCGACGCGATCACGCTCGTCTTGGGAAAGGGCAGAGCCAATTTGCGCGTTGCCTTCTGGTGCGGCGTTCTGTGGCCGTGCTGAAGAGGAGGTGCTGTAGACACCACCGTTGGAAGCCGAGTAGTCGTGTCGGTACTGCCGCCGCCGCCGTGTTGGTGAATGGGTACACACGCCTGACTCACCAAGCGGCACTGCTGCTTCTGAGGTCCCTTGCCAGCAAGCTGCGTCGGCCCTTGAACATGCCTTACACACGCCATCGCTGCCCGGGGGCGACTCGTGCGAGCGCACGTTGCCTAAGCCACGGCAGCCACGACCGGCGGCCCCCACGCTGGCGTGTTTCACCATGGATGCGACACGCGACACGAGGGCTGCCGGGTTCATCGTCCCTGTCAACCGCTCCTTCAGACTCTCGCCGTCGCCTGACACGCGCCTCCGGGAGGTCAGGTTCTCCTTCCGCTGCTGTCGCTCTTGTTGCGCCCGTCGCCTCCGTTCCCGGCGCGCCTTCTGGCGCTGCTCCTGACGAATTCTCGCGGCGATGACGCGTTGGTTCTCCTCCTCCCGCTGCAGCAAAATGAGCTGTAGCGCACGCTGCTGCGAGAGAATCTCCTCAGCAAAAGTGCGACTGAGAGGGAAGCCGCGCGCGTGGGCCGTGACGTAGCGCGGGACAGCTGGTGGCAGGATGCAGTGCACCCGCATGTCCGGGAGTGGGACGGCACACACTCGAAAGGCCTTTTCTTTGAGGTCTCGCACCAGCGTCTCGCGCATGCTCTCGCGCCGGATGAGCACCTCCATCGCCCACGCTGGCAGCTGAACCAAACCACTGCTCGCTGCGGTGGTGCAGGAGTCCATTCGGTCAAGCTCTGGCGTTCTCACCAGCGGCGCTGTGCCGAGAGAAAGCAGCGTCAGTCCCGCCGGCCGCCGACAGGGACGGCGCTGCAGGCGGCCGGCGGCAAAGCCCGTCGCCGCCTCACCACTCCCGCCCAGTGACGTCAGTCGCCCCGTGCTCTCGGACGGCCATTGTGCAGGGATGCTCTCGTTGCCCTGCGGCAACGGCGTGGAGGACGAGGAGAAGGCTTGGAAGCTCTTCGTGGCCGGCAGTGCCTGCAGCATCGCTTTCGCTTCCTCGTACCATGGCTCCACGTGGTCCTGCGCGTACAGCACGATGGCGTCGAGGGCCTTGCGGGAGCGAGAGCCTTGCTGGAATACACGGAAGCGATAGCGTAGCAGCACCTGTGACTCCACCTCGCGCTGTCGCAGCTCCAGTAAGGTGAGGTCCTCGCTGTCGTCGTCACTGTCCTCCAGAGCATACTCTCCGCTGCAGTGGACAGGGACTGCATCGCGGATGTCACTCGGTGTCCGAGGACTTCGCTTTGCGGGACTGGCACCGCTCCGCTGCACGTCCATTGCCGTCGCAGCCGCACTCTCTATACCTACGGCGACATCCTCCACCTCCGAAGCCCTGCTCGATGGCACCGCCGTGGTAGTGACGCCGTCACCGACAGGGGTACGCAGCACGTGGATGTAGAACAGAACCTCCTTCTCTGAGATAATGCGACGTCCAGAGCCCGGCATCGTCGCTGCTCCCGCAGCAGCAGTGCCGCTGACGCCAGTGGCGGTGCCGACACCGGCGAGTGCGCTACCGCCGGCGCCGCTCAAGCCTGCCGGCAGCGCCCCGAGCCCGGACTGCGTCCCTAGAAGCGGTGACATCACCATCTGCGGCGGTAGCGCTGGAAAGCTGTACCTCTCAGAGAGGCGTACCACGACCTGAGGCGATGACGTCACCGCCCCAGGGGATTGCGCAGATGGTGGCAAGGTCACAGGCGACGCGACAGTGCCACCCGCCGTCCCAGGGGATGCACTGGCAAAGCCAACCCCGGCCGCACCGCCACCACCGATGAGACCCACATGCGGCGCCGGCGTTGTCAGTTTTGGGGAGACCGGCATTCGACAGAAGTGCCCCGACGATAATGGGGAGAGACAGTAGCTTTCTAAGCCAACGTTGCTGCCCCCCACGGCGGCCGCGCCGTGGGGGGGGTGGTGGCTAAAGGAGGTCACCGCGTTGTTGCTGTTGTGGCACTCGCCTGCCGAGCCCGGAACACCGAAAGTGAAAGACAGCGCGCGTGCGAGTGACAGAGGCGACCCCAGCGCAGCTCCAACATTGCCACCGGCACCGCTGTTAGCCGCTGTGCTGGTGCCAAGGCTCGTGCCGCTGCCTTCGATCTCCGCAGAACCGCCAAAGAGCTCAGCAGCAGCGCGTCGCAGCGCCCAGTCCTTCTCCTGCAGCACTGCCGCGCGGAAGATTAAGGAGTAGAACAGGTGTGCTGGGTAGATCTCGAAGGAGATGCGCAGCTGCGCCTGGGCTCTTGCCGCCGCCGTTGCAGCGCCGCCAGTCGATGGCGCGGACGGCTCCGGTGGTTGCCGCCTCTGCGGTGGCAGTGACATCGCCGGCTCAACTGATGAAGACGCGAAGCTGAGTGAGTTGTGGGGGTGCCCAGAGGACACGTCACCCTCGTTCCCCCCTGGCAACGCGGTCGCTGCTGTCCTCTCGCCGTTAGAGGTGCCGACGCAGGGCAGCACCGGTGTTGAAGGCCCTGCCGCTGCAGCTGCTGCTTTCGCCTGCGCTGGTGGCAACGGTCCTGTCTTGAGCTCCTCCATGATAATAATGTCGATCAGGCCTTCTTCGGACGAGCTGCTGTCGAAGTGGAGCGCCTTCCAGAGACTCGCCGCATCAGTTGATACGTCGTAGCCGAGAGGGGCGCGAATGACAGCCACCGTTGGCACACGCCCGGGTGTCGGCTCCAGCAGCTGCACGATCTTGTTAATGGCCTCGTCAGCCGTGTCCGTCATTAAAAGACCGCCACGCCTGGCCTCCGCCGCCGCCGCCGCATCCGTTGCGGCGTCGACACCTGGGGAAACATGCGTCGGAGTACTCCCGTCCTTTTCACTCGACAGCGCCGGAACAGCCGCGGTGCAGCCTCCATCAGCAGCTGCCATCGCGTCCGACCTTGCCAAGGACCACGATGGTCGATGCAGAATCGCCAGCACCTGGGCAGACGCGGCGGAGGTACTCTCTCGCCAGCGACGCTGGATCCAGCGCCATCCTCGCACGCACGCTCTGTCGAGAGCATGCCAGCTGCATCGCATCGCGAGCCATACGTGCCTCACGCAAAACTTGATTGTCGCGCAACTGACGGTCACACGACGGCGTACCTGTCGCCGGCATCTGCGACACCACCGGCGCAGCCGCCCACCGCCGCGGTGTCGTCTGTAAAGACCTAGGTAGCGCAAGACGGAGTTCATGGAGCGGAAGAAGCGGCTGGCGTTGCTATGAGCTTTACCGTGTCCTGATGAGTGGTGTGCGCGCCCGTCGTCCGCCATGGAGCGGCGCAGGATTGACGACGATGGCGAAATGGGAGTTGCAGTGAAGGCATTCATGAAAGAATCGTTCGCTGCGCTAGCGGTACTCTCGCCAGTTGCACCGTCGCTGGCGTAGCCAGGCGACACGACCGACAACGCCTCAGGCAACAACTGCGAGCTAACAGGCGACCCGTTCACGCTGCGTCGAAAGCTAGTACGCGAGGAAACGCGATGACAGCCGCTGCTACTGCGCCGGTAGTGGCTCTGTTGCAGCGGCTGGCTACGACTACTGCCACCGCCACCGCTTGGGTAGTGCACTGCGCGTCGAGCGAGCATGGGGACTGTAGCGCTTGCACTGACCATGTCTATCGACGTGCCCGAGAAGTAGCTCTGGCCTCGCAGGTGAGCCGAAGCGTGATGGCCATAACTCGCCTGCGGCGGATGGTGGTGGTGATGAGAACGGTGGTGCACCAAAGACGACGACATCCCTAGTTGCTGCTGCTGGAAAGAGGTCGCATTCATCGAGGAGCCTATAAGGGCCATGATGCCACCGCCGCTGCTAGTGACGGTCGCGCTCATGCAGGGAGAAGAGGCAGTGTTTGTTGTGCTGGAGGCCCCGCCCCCAAGGCAGCTGTTCCCATATCGGTCCCCACTGCAGCATGCGGAGCTGCGCAGCTCCGCCAGCGCGTCCGTGACGTCCATCTCGGTCGAAAACAGCGGCGGCCCATACATGCAGGCAGACGCCACATATCGATGCAGCTCTTCGTCGCCCCCCCCACCGGCCAGCAGCGATGGCACCACCCCGGGCATGGTGACAGAGGTCGTCGCGTACGCTACCTCCGGGGAGCGGCGGCTGTTACTGCCGCCGAAGGTACGCGAGGGGGTCGTGTTCGCTCCCAGCTGCGTCGTCCCACCGAATGCGTGCATGCTGGTGGCCGGTGAGGAGATGCCAAACCACAGCGGCTGGACCGGGTAGCGGCTCCCTTGTGCAGCCATTGCGCCGGTCATAGAGTGTGGATACGAGGACAGTTGCGGGTTAGAATTCGATCCGAACACAATGTGCTGCGAGAGGTTGCTGTAGCTTCCGGCTGGATTGCTCGACGCTGGCGGGCTGTGGTGGCGTTGGCTGTGTTGCTGAGTTATCTGCGGTACGTTGTGGGAGGCACGAGGGTCGCCGCCGCGGACATTGCCATTGTCGAGCGTGGCTTTCACCCATGGGATGCCGTCGGGGCTCATCACAGAGCCTGTCGTCATGACCAACAGAGACCCCGCACTATCGTGCGAGGCTTCAGACGACGCCTCCGACTGCACGAACGACGGAGTGCTGATTCGCGAGTCGTAGCTGCTGCCGCTGGTGGTGCTGGTACTGGTACTCTGCGAGTCGGAGTAGTCTGAGTCGCAGGAACGGCCCATCGACAACGACGACGAGAGCAGCAACGCTTCGCTCGACGTCATCTTACTGGCCCCGTCCCTCTTCGCCACCAGTCGTACGTTGGTAGCATACGTGCCCTCATTGTAGCCGTCGCCCTCGCGTTGGTCATTGTCGTCAGCATCGGACTCGACAGCGCAAAACGAAGCGACGGCGCTGGCAGAGGTCAGCCCGCCACTCATCGTAGTGGGCAGCGTGCCGCGTGCTCGTCTTGACAACACCGCTGCCGCAGTGCGGTCGCCTCGATCCTTCGCCACAGTCGCCGTAGCGGCGCCGCTGGACGTGCGCTCGCTGCCTGGGACATGCTGCTCCTGCTGCGCTGGTGATGGGTTCATGGGAACGGAAAGACCAGCCTTCTGGTTGGTGGTCTCGAAGACGTTGCTGATAGCCACGGAGGCTTCAGCGGCTCCTGCAGAATGCCGCGTGGGCTGGTGGTGAGAACTCTTCGTGGGATGCAACTGCGACCGCATGCGCCGCCGCAACTGTCGGCGCTCCCGCTGCTGACGACGAATGCGGCGTGTCGCCTCTGCGCGCGCCGCCATGGCGAATGGGGTTGGGTCCCCAAAGCGAAACGGGCCATCGTGTAGATGTCGTAGCAGCGCAATGGTGTTGTCCGCCATCGGGCATGTGACCCGAGGCGGCGGTCGCGGAGAGGCGAGGTGGCGTCGCAGTACAGCGCCGGCATAGAGAAGTAGCCCCACCCCACATCCAATGGCAAGACATGTCCGTAGCCGCGTGAGGGAGGCAGGCGTGGTCAAGGGTGCCGACATCAAGGATGCTGGCAACGGAGAGGGCACGAATACCGTCTTCATGAGGAGGGGGGGGGGGGGGGCGAATGCGAGTGGGGAAGGAAGAAGGGCAGAGGTATCTGGCTGGGTGTTCCTCTTTGCGGCTTTCAGTATTTGATCGCTGTTCCCTTCAATGCACCTGCCCGCATCGCAATGGCGGCACCTCAGCACGCCTGCTCAGAGCTCGCACTCTCGCTGACCCAATGGAGCATACAGGCAGAAGCACAGACACGCACACACACACACACACACACACACGCGCTTTCCCCTATCGGTCACGTACGTCAACTGGCAAGGAGGTGAGAGGTCGCTCCCTTCGTTGTGTGGCCGTCGTCGACGGAGTCGTCCCACGCAGTGGCCCGAGAGGGGGAGCGTAACAAGGAGAGGGGCGGAATACTTACTTCACACGGATGCAAGCTCGTCTTCTCTCTCCCTCTCGTATTGATTCGTAGTTGAATGATATTCACCTCCGTGGGCGTCGTCCGCTCAAGCGTCGCCGCACTGAGAGCGCTGTAAAGCGGGGAGAGGGAGAGTGAGAGGGGGAAAGGGACTGATCGAAGCCTGGGTAGGAAACCCACGGTGACTTGCGGTGCGAGAGTCAGCGAGAAGAGGTGAAAGAGGAGGAGAAGGAGGGACGAGGGTTTGCGGAGAAAAAAAAAAAAACACACACACAAGAGAGCGAGAAGCAGGCGGCAACACAAGAGCACGTCTGTATCCTATCGCCAACCGTGCACAAGGCTTCTCCGTCGTGGGGTTGACAACAGCGATAAGTGGCGTAGAGACCCCCACAAGCGAGCGGGGGCGTGGGCGATACGCTTGTCGATCCACGCAGACGCTAAGCACGCGGAGGTAGAAAGACGCACAGACACCCGATAAAACAAGATGAACAAAGCAAAGCCGACGAATTCAAAGCGCCCCCCCCCCGATGATCGACCAGGCGTGTGCGTGTGCGTGCGGGTGTGGCTGGGCTGACTGAGAAAACGAAGAGGTGATTGAGGTTGTAGGAGACGTGAGAGATACAAAAGTAGAAAGCGGGCGCCTCTCACTCGCTCTCCACTTCTGTATGTTGCCGTTGTCTGTGTTGGTGCACTCCCGCTCCCTCACACACACACACACACACACACACACGGGGGAGGGGGAGGGGGAGGGGGGCAATCGCCTACAGCGATGTAGGCGAGTGTCTGAATATACACGAAAGCAAATGGGGCAGTCGTGCACGCGCGCACCGACGGTGGTGGGATGAGCGCGAGGGAAGACAAACTCAAAGTGGAGTGTCCCCACACGCACGCACGCGCGCGCGCGACAGAGGCGCAGACGTGAACGCTGACACTCCACTTTATAAAATCACCAAAAGAAAAATAGGATTTGCCTGCGACTCTACACTGAGCGTTGCTTCTCGCGTGCTCGCACAGACACGTGTTCCTGTTTAGCGTCAGGTGGGTGAGTGGGTATTGCCTTGAGAGATGATGGTGTCAGCCCATGTGTCCGCCATCCCCCCCCAGCGAGCAGAGGGTGATGTGGGTGGCCAAGACCCGAAAGATGGGGGAAGAGATGCGTAATGACCCGCACCGAAGAAGCCCAAGTCAGTGTGTGTGTGGGTGTGGGTGTGTAAGAAGGGAAACGGGGGAAGTGCAGGAGAAGAGAGGAGAAAACAGTGCCACAACAGACAAGGAGAGACATAGGTGTAAGCAGTGAGACACCCGCACAGAGAGGGAGAGAGAGAGAAATGCAAGTATGAAAGCTCACCATGCAGGCGCGTTGTGCGCTCTCGGAGTACAGTGAGGAAGGGGAGGGCAGGGCGGGAGAGGGGAAAATGAAGGGTTGAAGAGGGGGTCGGAAAAGGAAACGAAGAAAAAGGTGCCGCGCACGAATGACCCCGGCTGAGACAGAGACGATTGCCCCTGTCGCTCCATATGGGTCACAATGAGCGCAACGCTTAGTCGCTCCACTGCACAGCTGCGCATCGCCACCAAGACGGGTCAAAAGCAGCGGAACGCAGAAGCACCACACTGCACTGCTGCGCATCGCCACCAAGACGGGTCAAAAGCAGCGGAACGCAGAAGCACCACACTGCACAGCTGCGCATCGCCACCAAGACGGGTCAAAAGCAGCGGAACGCAGAAGCACCACACTGCACAGCTGCGCATCGCCACCAAGACGGATCAAAAGCAGCGGAACGCAGAAGCACCACACTGCACAGCTGCGCATCGCCACCAAGACGGGTCAAAAGCAGCGGAACGCAGAAGCACCACACTGCACAGCTGCGCATCGCCACCAAGACGGGTCAAAAGCAGCGGAACGCAGAAGCACCACACTGCACTGCTGCGCATCGCCACCAAGACGGGTCAAAAGCAGCGGAACGCAGAAGCACCACACTGCACAGCTGCGCATCGCCACCAAGACGGGTCAAAAGCAGCGGAACGCAGAAGCACCACACTGCACAGCTGCGCATCGCCACCAAGACGGGTCAAAAGCAGCGGAACGCAGAAGCACCACACTGCACTGCTGCGCATCGCCACCAAGACGGGTCAAAAGCAGCGGAACGCAGAACCACCACACTGCACTGCTGCGCATCTCTACCAAGACGGGTCAAAAGCAGCGGAACGCAGAAGCACCACACTGCACAGCTGCGCATCGCCACCAAGACGGGTCAAAAGCAGCGGAACGCAGAAGCACCACACTGCACAGCTGCGCATCGCCACCAAGACGGGTCAAAAGCAGCGGAACGCAGAAGCACCACACTGCACAGCTGCGCATCGCCACCAAGACGGGTCAAAAGCAGCGGAACGCAGAAGCACCACACTGCACAGCTGCGCATCGCCACCAAGACGGGTCAAAAGCAGCGGAACGCAGAAGCACCACACTGCACAGCTGCGCATCGCCACCAAGACGGGTCAAAAGCAGCGGAACGCAGAACCACCACACTGCACAGCTGCGCATCGCCACCAAGACGGGTCAAAAGCAGCGGAACGCAGAAGCACCACACTGCACTGCTGCGCATCGCCACCAAGACGGATCAAAAGCAGCGGAACGCAGAAGCACCACACTGCACTGCTGCGCATCGCCACCAAGACGGGTCAAAAGCAGCGGAACGCAGAAGCACCACACTGCACAGCTGCGCATCGCCACCAAGACGGGTCAAAAGCAGCGGAACGCAGAAGCACCACACTGCACAGCTGCGCATCGCCACCAAGACGGGTCAAAAGCAGCGGAACGCAGAACCACCACACTGCACAGCTGCGCATCGCCACCAAGACGGGTCAAAAGCAGCGGAACGCAGAAGCACCACACTGCACAGCTGCGCATCGCCACCAAGACGGGTCAAAAGCAGCGGAACGCAGAAGCACCACACTGCACAACTGCGCATCGCCACCAAGACGGGTCAAAAGCAGCGGAACGCAGAAGCACCACACTGCACTGCTGCGCATCGCCACCAAGACGGATCAAAAGCAGCGGAACGCAGAAGCACCACACTGCACTGCTGCGCATCGCCACCAAGACGGGTCAAAAACAGCGGAACGCAGAAGCACCACACTGCACAGCTGCGCATCGCCACCAAGACGGGTCAAAAGCAGCGGAACGCAGAAGCACCACACTGCACTGCTGCGCATCGCCACCAAGACGGGTCAAAAGCAGCGGAACGCAGAAGCACCACACTGCACAGCTGCGCATCGCCACCAAGACGGGTCAAAAGCAGCGGAACGCAGAAGCACCACACTGCACAGCTGCGCATCGCCACCAAGACGGGTCAAAAGCAGCGGAACGCAGAAGCACCACACTGCACTGCTGCGCATCGCCACCAAGACGGGTCAAAAGCAGCGGAACGCAGAACCACCACACTGCACTGCTGCGCATCTCTACCAAGACGGGTCAAAAGCAGCGGAACGCAGAAGCACCACACTGCACAGCTGCGCATCTCTACCAAGACGGGTCAAAAGCAGCGGAACGCAGAAGCACCACACTGCACAGCTGCGCATCGCCACCAAGACGGGTCAAAAGCAGCGGAACGCAGAAGCACCACACTGCACAGCTGCGCATCGCCACCAAGACGGGTCAAAAGCAGCGGAACGCAGAAGCACCACACTGCACAGCTGCGCATCGCCACCAAGACGGGTCAAAAGCAGCGGAACGCAGAAGCACCACACTGCACAGCTGCGCATCGCCACCAAGACGGGTCAAAAGCAGCGGAACGCAGAAGCACCACACTGCACAGCTGCGCATCGCCACCAAGACGGGTCAAAAGCAGCGGAACGCAGAAGCACCACACTGCACTGCTGCGCATCGCCACCAAGACGGGTCAAAAGCAGCGGAACGCAGAAGCACCACACTGCACTGCTGCGCATCGCCACCAAGACGGGTCAAAAGCAGCGGAACGCAGAAGCACCACACTGCACAGCTGCGCATCGCCACCAAGACGGGTCAAAAGCAGCGGAACGCAGAAGCACCACACTGCACAGCTGCGCATCGCCACCAAGACGGGTCAAAAGCAGCGGAACGCAGAAGCACCACACTGCACAGCTGCGCATCGCCACCAAGACGGGTCAAAAGCAGCGGAACGCAGAAGCACCACACTGCACAGCTGCGCATCGCCACCAAGACGGGTCAAAAGCAGCGGAACGCAGAAGCACCACACTGCACAGCTGCGCATCGCCACCAAGACGGGTCAAAAGCAGCGGAACGCAGAAGCACCACACTGCACAGCTGCGCATCGCCACCAAGACGGGTCAAAAGCAGCGGAACGCAGAAGCACCACACTGCACAGCTGCGCATCGCCACCAAGACGGGTCAAAAGCAGCGGAACGCAGAAGCACCACACTGCACAGCTGCGCATCGCCACCAAGACGGGTCAAAAGCAGCGGAACGCAGAAGCACCACACTGCACAGCTGCGCATCGCCACCAAGACGGGTCAAAAGCAGCGGAACGCAGAAGCACCACACTGCACAGCTGCGCATCGCCACCAAGACGGGTCAAAAGCAGCGGAACGCAGAAGCACCACACTGCACAGCTGCGCATCGCCACCAAGACGGGTCAAAAGCAGCGGAACGCAGAAGCACCACACTGCACTGCTGCGCATCGCCACCAAGACGGGTCAAAAGCAGCGGAACGCAGAACCACCACACTGCACTGCTGCGCATCTCTACCAAGACGGGTCAAAAGCAGCGGAACGCAGAAGCACCACACTGCACAGCTGCGCATCTCTACCAAGACGGGTCAAAAGCAGCGGAACGCAGAAGCACCACACTGCACAGCTGCGCATCGCCACCAAGACGGGTCAAAAGCAGCGGAACGCAGAAGCACCACACTGCACAGCTGCGCATCGCCACCAAGACGGGTCAAAAGCAGCGGAACGCAGAAGCACCACACTGCACAGCTGCGCATCGCCACCAAGACGGGTCAAAAGCAGCGGAACGCAGAAGCACCACACTGCACTGCTGCGCATCGCCACCAAGACGGGTCAAAAGCAGCGGAACGCAGAAGCACCACACTGCACAGCTGCGCATCGCCACCAAGACGGGTCAAAAGCAGCGGAACGCAGAAGCACCACACTGCACAGCTGCGCATCGCCACCAAGACGGGTCAAAAGCAGCGGAACGCAGAAGCACCACACTGCACTGCTGCGCATCGCCACCAAGACGGGTCAAAAGCAGCGGAACGCAGAACCACCACACTGCACAGCTGCGCATCGCCACCAAGACGGGTCAAAAGCAGCGGAACGCAGAAGCACCACACTGCACAGCTGCGCATCGCCACCAAGACGGGTCAAAAGCAGCGGAACGCAGAACCACCACACTGCACTGCTGCGCATCGCCACCAAGACGGGTCAAAAGCAGCGGAACGCAGAAGCACCACACTGCACAGCTGCGCATCGCCACCAAGACGGGTCAAAAGCAGCGGAACGCAGAAGCACCACACTGCACTGCTGCGCATCGCCACCAAGACGGGTCAAAAACAGCGGAACGCAGAAGCACCACACTGCACAGCTGCGCATCGCCACCAAGACGGGTCAAAAGCAGCGGAACGCAGAAGCACCACACTGCACAGCTGCGCATCGCCACCAAGACGGGTCAAAAGCAGCGGAACGCAGAAGCACCACACTGCACTGCTGCGCATCGCCACCAAGACGGGTCAAAAACAGCGGAACGCAGAAGCACCACACTGCACAGCTGCGCATCGCCACCAAGACGGGTCAAAAGCAGCGGAACGCAGAAGCACCACACTGCACAGCTGCGCATCGCCACCAAGACGGGTCAAAAGCAGCGGAACGCAGAACCACCACACTGCACAGCTGCGCATCGCCACCAAGACGGGTCAAAAGCAGCGGAACGCAGAAGCACCACACTGCACAGCTGCGCATCGCCACCAAGACGGGTCAAAAGCAGCGGAACGCAGAAGCACCACACTGCACAGCTGCGCATCGCCACCAAGACGGGTCAAAAGCAGCGGAACGCAGAAGCACCACACTGCACAGCTGCGCATCGCCACCAAGACGGGTCAAAAGCAGCGGAACGCAGAAGCACCACACTGCACAGCTGCGCATCGCCACCAAGACGGGTCAAAAGCAGCGGAACGCAGAAGCACCACACTGCACAGCTGCGCATCGCCACCAAGACGGGTCAAAAGCAGCGGAACGCAGAAGCACCACACTGCACTGCTGCGCATCGCCACCAAGACGGGTCAAAAGCAGCGGAACGCAGAAGCACCACACTGCACAGCTGCGCATCGCCACCAAGACGGGTCAAAAGCAGCGGAACGCAGAAGCACCACACTGCACAGCTGCGCATCGCCACCAAGACGGATCAAAAGCAGCGGAACGCAGAAGCACCACACTGCACTGCTGCGCATCGCCACCAAGACGGGTCAAAAGCAGCGGAACGCAGAAGCACCACACTGCACAGCTGCGCATCGCCACCAAGACGGGTCAAAAGCAGCGGAACGCAGAAGCACCACACTGCACAGCTGCGCATCGCCACCAAGACGGGTCAAAAGCAGCGGAACGCAGAACCACCACACTGCACAGCTGCGCATCGCCACCAAGACGGGTCAAAAGCAGCGGAACGCAGAAGCACCACACTGCACAGCTGCGCATCGCCACCAAGACGGGTCAAAAGCAGCGGAACGCAGAACCACCACACTGCACTGCTGCGCATCGCCACCAAGACGGGTCAAAAGCAGCGGAACGCAGAAGCACCACACTGCACAGCTGCGCATCGCCACCAAGACGGGTCAAAAGCAGCGGAACGCAGAAGCACCACACTGCACAGCTGCGCATCGCCACCAAGACGGGTCAAAAGCAGCGGAACGCAGAAGCACCACACTGCACAGCTGCGCATCGCCACCAAGACGGGTCAAAAGCAGCGGAACGCAGAAGCACCACACTGCACAGCTGCGCATCGCCACCAAGACGGGTCAAAAGCAGCGGAACGCAGAAGCACCACACTGCACAGCTGCGCATCGCCACCAAGACGGGTCAAAAGCAGCGGAACGCAGAAGCACCACACTGCACTGCTGCGCATCGCCACCAAGACGGGTCAAAAGCAGCGGAACGCAGAAGCACCACACTGCACAGCTGCGCATCGCCACCAAGACGGGTCAAAAGCAGCGGAACGCAGAAGCACCACACTGCACTGCTGCGCATCGCCACCAAGACGGGTCAAAAGCAGCGGAACGCAGAACCACCACACTGCACAGCTGCGCATCGCCACCAAGACGGGTCAAAAGCAGCGGAACGCAGAAGCACCACACTGCACAACTGCGCATCGCCACCA
>NC_009276.2:303792-333932 GCF_000002845.2 Leishmania braziliensis MHOM/BR/75/M2904 | reverse complement strand
AACAAAGCAAAGCCGACGAATTCAAAGCGCCCCCCCCCCGATGATCGACCAGGCGTGTGCGTGTGCGTGCGGGTGTGGCTGGGCTGACTGAGAAAACGAAGAGGTGATTGAGGTTGTAGGAGACGTGAGAGATACAAAAGTAGAAAGCGGGCGCCTCTCACTCGCTCTCCACTTCTGTATGTTGCCGTTGTCTGTGTTGGTGCACTCCCGCTCCCTCACACACACACACACACACACACACACGGGGGAGGGGGGCAATCGCCTACAGCGATGTAGGCAAGTGTCTGAATATACACGAAAGCAAATGGGGCAGTCGTGCACGCGCGCACCGACGGTGGTGGGATGAGCGCGAGGGAAGACAAACTCAAAGTGGAGTGTCCCCACACGCACGCGCGCGCGCGACAGAGGCGCAGACGTGAACGCTGACACTCCACTTTATAAAATCACCAAAAGGAGAGAAAAATAGGATTTGCCTGCGACTCTACACTGAGCGTTGCTTCTCGCGCGCTCGCACAGACACGTGTTCCTGTTTAGCGTCAGGTGGGTGAGTGGGTATTGCCTTGAGCGATGATGGTGTCAGCCCATGTGTCCGCCATCCCCCCCCCCAGCGAGCAGAGGATGATGTGGGTGGCCAAGACCCGAAAGATGGGGGAAGAGATGCGTAATGACCCGCACCGAAGAAGCCCAAGTCAGTGTGTGTGTGTGTGTGTGTGTGTGTGGGTGTGTAAGAAGGGAAACGGGGGAAGTGCAGGAGAAGAGAGGAGAAAACAGTGCCACAACAGACAAGGAGAGACATAGGTGTGAGCAGTGAGACACCCGCACAGAGAGGGAGAGAGAAGTGCAAGTATAAAAGCTCACCATGCAGGCGCGTTGTGCGCTCTCGGAGTACAGTGAGGAAGGGGAGGGCAGGGCGGGAGAGGGGAAAATGAAGGGTTGAAGAGGGGGTCGGAAAAGGAAACGAAGAAAAAGGTGCCGCGCACAAATGACCCCGGCTGAGACAGAGACGATTGCCCCTGTCGCTCCCTCTCCCTCGCCTTGCCTGCTCCCTTTTGTGGCTCCGTCAGAGTTGATTTTCGATCGTTTATCGCTGTGCCTTGGCGCCCCTTCTCTGCGGTAGCGCCGAACTTAACACGTTCGCCCTCCGCGTGGCGCCCGCACTGCACGTCGCTTCCCTCTCCCTTCCTCTTCCACCGTCGGACATCAATAGACGCGCTGCGGCATCTTCGTCCGATCTCCTGCACCGCCTTCACATCCGTCTCACCCCCGCTACTCAACGAAACACCGAGCGGTGCAAGACGGCAGAAGAAGAAGGAGGAGAGAGGCGGTTAGCAGAGGAGGAGGCGGGGGGAGGGCGGCCGACTTAAAGACAATGCACATTATCCCGTTCCCTTTCCTTAGTTGGGCCTCTCCGAGTATCGAGCAAGTAAGAGAGAGAGCCACTGAGGCGAAGAAACGCTTTAGCTACTTCAGAACCTGTCCGCCCTACTCGCCCTTGCTCGCTGCTGACGTGGATGACATGGTCTGCTTTAGCAAGCGGCTCACCAGCGTTCCGGTCTCGCCCGCCACCCGCGACACGACGCTGAACATCTGCGCATCGCCGAGGTCGTCATTTTCGCCGCGCGCCAGTGACGCCTCGGCGCTCGCGCCGTTATCCTCCCTCGCCTTTTTCGCAGGCTTCTCAACAGTGGTGGCGGTGATGTCGGCCGAGGCCTCCGCATGTGAACGCTTGCCACCAGGCGCAGTGGTCGCGACAGCACCAGTCGATGCATCAACGGTGGCGGCGGTGGCAATCTTCTTCTGCCGCTCCAGTGTTGCCAGCTCCTGGAGTTTTTTAATATACTCCGTAATGCGCTCGATCTTGAGCACAAGCTGTGGGTCTGTAGAAGTGAACGACGATGGCGATGAGGCTGCCAAGGCGGATGAAGCTGCGCCACCACGACTTCCAGATTCTGTCAATCGCGGCGCCGCGCCGCTCCCGGCTGCCACCTGGCGATGGGTGATCTTGTCCAGCGAGTATAGAGACAGTGTCAACGTAAAGGCAGCAGAGAGGTACAGGCGCGCCTGCTCATCAGCGGTGTAGTACGAGAGAAGCGTATCCTCGTCCAGCTGCCGGAGTGCTGGGAGGAGATCTGCGCGCACCACGTCCAGCCTCTTCGACATCTCCCCCAGCAACGGCTTCACTTCACTGTCTACGTCCATGGCACTTAAGGGGGGGGGGGGATTTGTGTTTTGAGTTCGGAGCGAGACACAGGAAAGGGGGCAGCACAGCCAGCGCCGCCTTCCACGCGTCTTAGTTCGCGTCGTAGAGAGGCAAAGGGACGGGAGGGTGAGACGTTCAGCACCAAAAATGGGCGCCCCACACACACACACACACACACACACGCCTGGAGAGGGAGACAACTGCGAATTCAAAAGAAACAAATATGCGCCGCCCTCGGTGGAAGCTGAGAATAAGCCCCCTGCTGCTGCTGCGGCGGCGGCGGCGGCGGCGGCGGCGGCGGCTGTGATGGGGTGGGAGAGGGACGTCGCTAACAGGAAGTGACAATCCGCAAGACAAGAGAGAGAGAGAGACGGAGAGACGGAGAGCGGGATGCCATGTACACGAATTTAAGAAAGCGAGCGCATTATCTGCCACGTGCATGATGCGCCTCAGTAGCACTCCTCACCATTGCCTGTTTGCCCCACATGGCCTTTCCTGTTCCCTGTGTTGAGCGCACTCGTCTCTGGGCTTCCTCGAAGTGCATCGATGACTTCCGCTGCGGGCATGAAAGAGGGCAGGACGAGCAGGGGTTAGGCGCGGGGTATTGGGGAGACAGAAAACGAGGAGGAGGAGGAGGAGGGGGGCGTGGACGGCGGACTTTTGGGGCGAGATGGCTAATAAAGCGAGCGAGCGCGAGAACGAGGGGGGAGCTGAAATGCGGCTGCTCGGCCTCGCGAGCACAGCGACAACACAGTAAAACGCACCACAATCTCTGGCAAAATCCCTCGCGCGAACGCACACACACGTTCCCTCCGCTCGCCCAACAGCGATATCCGTGGGAGAGACACAGGCACGTGCTGCTCAGACTCGCAGCGGGGAGAACCGAAGGTGAGAGGAAGAGGGGCGAGAGGATGCGGCAGGGAAAAAAGGGGCGAAGACACGGGGTATGAAAAATCAGTGCAAGCCGCCTTCAAGCACGGAAAGAGAGGGATCGGTAAGCCAGCAGAGGGAAGGGAAAGGGAGAAGGCGTCAGGAAGAGTTGCCGGAGGGGGGCGCTGAGGCATCACCGGCAAACTTTGCGCTGAGCCACAGCATTGCTTTCTTCTCCTCTCCTGGTCCGCTTCACTTGTGCAGCGGTGCCAAGGTACCTACTTTTGGCATCGCTGGTGCGTCGTTGCCAGGGAGCGGCGGCGGCTGCGACACGAGTTGCTGTTGATGTTGCTGCTGCTGCTGCGCCATGTAGTAGTCACGCGCATCGGGGTGTGAGAGCGCACGCTGCCTTGCCTCCTCCCGCAGCTGCGCTATTTTTTGCGAAGTCGATGAAAGTGGCAGCTCGACGACGCGGGGGCGACCGAACGAGAAAGCGGCGAAGAACCCGCGGGAGCCGCCGCCTCCGGTGGCGGGCGGCAAAGCCGTGGCAGGCTGCTCCACGGACGGTAGTGGCAGTGATTGCTGCGGAGGTGGTGGCCAGGCCGTATCCGCCTTCGTCTCCGCCACTCCTGTCGAGTCATCGTACAGACTGGTGTCAGCGGCTTGTTTGTCGTCGGGCTCGTTGAGCAACCGCGCCTGCGCCTCTAAGCCGGTCTCAGGTGAAGCCAGCGCCGTCGTCGCCGCTGCCGCGTCTGTGGCAAAGGCCCTCATCTGGCTTTCGTTGACCAAGTCTGTCGACTCAGGCACCGGTGATCTGCTGCCAGAGTGCGACGCTGGGAGCGCAGGAACCGAGCTGCCGCTGCTGTCACCGACGCCCAGTGGCGGTGCTGCTGCGTCGGCCGCACCGTTGACGCCAACTGCTGCTGCTGCCACCGTCAGGGACGCCGCAGTGGAGACTCCTCTCGTTGACGTCATACTTGAAATCGCCGCGTCTCCGGCGGCGCCTCCCCTTCTTGTAGGTGCTGCTGCAGCTAATGGGGCGCGCTTGTTCTGCTCGGTAGAAGCTGCGGCAGCCTTCTTGGGCAACTCGGTGTCATTCACCGCCACTGTGGGCCTCCCCTTTTCGGAGACCCCTTTGGTGTCGTCGCGGGGCGCAGCGACAGAAGACGTCGACGTCGTCGCAGGGGCTGTGATGAGGTCACACGGATCCAGGCGCCAGTACACAAAGGATGAAAACTCGGGGTCGGCTGGCACCTCCTCCTCCTCCTCCTCCGCCAGGAACGTGGCACCGCTGTCGCCGTTGTTCAGCCCAGCAAAGACTGGGTGCCGGCCGTAGTTGTACTTGGCGTGGGGCACGACGCCAGCGCTAGTGCTCGTCTTCACCGCAGGCGACGCAGAGTCTGCCCAGGGAGCACCTGGTTTTTCGGCCGCGGGCAGACGGCTCCAGGACGCTACGGAAGCTGGCGCTGTTGGAAACGGCGGCGCGGAGGCTAACCCAAGAGCCACTGCGGTGGGCGGGGGGCCACCATCCTTGGTGAGTTCCGGCGGCACTCCCGAGCTGGTAGCGAAGCCATCAAGTGCACCCGGGTCAGGCATGCCGACACTCACCGAGTCCACCAGGCTGAACGCTGCGGATGCATGGAAACTCACCCGACCGTCGTCACCCTCGGCTGCCCCAGGCCCAGACGTGTGGTGGGGGGCATCGTGATGCTGATGCTGCAGATGGTAGCTGTAATGGTGCGGTGGCATTGCTGAGGCACCTTCCGCCCCTGACTCGGAGGAGCCGCCGCTTGCCGTCTCGTGGACATCCGAGGAGCCCGACGTCGACGACGCCGCAGAGGAGATCACAGACGCAGAGGAGGACCCGTGTAACAGACTATGCGCGTAGGCGTGTCGGTCGCGTCCCGCAGCTGCTGCTGCTGCTGCCCTAGACGGCGACGTGGCCCACCTTGTGCCCTGGGCTCGCTGCAGATGTCGTGGGGCGCGCAGCACAACGGGGTGGCGTTTCACCGGCGGAAACGTAACGTCGACGAGGTGGCCAAGGTCGCGGTACGTGTGCCGCACCAGGCAGACGTGCAGCACGCTCGAGGGGTCTATAATAAAAATCTTGTGCGTCGGGATTCCCGCTGCGTCGTAGCTGATCACATCGTTGTAGCGGTTGCCAAAGCCAGCGAAGAAGGGCTTTGTGTTGGACGGAAAGGCAGCACACACACTCGTCAGGCACGCGATCTTGAAGACATGCGACTGCTTCGACACCTCTCGAGTGAGGGCAGTGAAGAAGCGGTGCGGGGCTGTCAGCACTGGGCCCATCGGCAGCCGCACCCCCTCCTGCTGCAGGGTGAAGAGATACGACTTTGTTTGACTAATCTGCGACACACTGCGAGCCGTCAGGTACACCATGCGATACCCATTGCGCTCGATCTTGGAGAAGAGGTTGCAGATGCCGGGATGCGTCCAGTCCGCACCTTTGCCCAACATGGCATAGAAGTGGCCGAGCAAGTCGCTCTTCGTGATCGTGCCGTCCACGTCGCTCACGACGAGGCGGTCCGTCCAGTTCCAGAGGAAAATACTGCACGAGATGGAGACGATGTCGCCCTTGTCCTTGCGGGCGAGATAGCGAACCGCGTTGCAGCCCTCCTTGAGGTGCAGCTTCCACAGATCCGCCTCGACCGGAACAAGGGTGCGAGTGAAGTACGGTCCACCACCGGCGCCGCCGACCCTAGGCACCTGCTTCACCGGTCGGCCCTCAACTTCCATGACCGCCTTGGCGGTGCTCACGTCGGTGATACTCGTGTGAAACGCAGCGGCCTTGCCGGCATCCTTGGCACGACTGCTACCCTGGTTCTCTCCGGCCGCTTGTGGTGATGACGATGGTAAAACTGGCGATAGCGGCGGCTTGGTGGAGGCGGTTGCTGCTGGGACGGTCTGGGGCGTCAGGAGAAGTGCCGCACTGGCGTCGCTCGCACAACTGCCCTCCACTGCAGAACATAGCCCACATTCGCTGGGACTCGGTGACCTGGGAAGCATGGCGACAGCGTCACCAGCGGTGGTGCCAAGTGTCATGGAAATATCCGGGAGCGACACACCGCTCGTGACGCTGCTTTCGAAGGACATGCCGCTCAGCAGCGCCACTTCCTCCTCTCTGTAGTGCGCGCCGTAGTCGGTGTCCGTGTCAATCGGGTCGAGGAAGTAGTCATCCTCCTCCACCTTGTAGCTATCTGTGCTCCCCGTTACCGAGGTGGCTGACGACACTGCACTGGCCCTCTGGAGAAGCGCCTGCGACGATGACGGCACGGGGACTGGGCCCACTGGCTCACCTTCTTGCTCCGCGACGGGTTGTGCCGCAAGCTGTTCGGTGGTCTGCACAACAGTCCCATCATCTATAGCCACTGACGTGGTGTCGAACAATCCTTGCACGAATTTGCCATTATCAGCAGCCCTCACACCCGCCTCGTACAAGCAGGGCGACCTATCGGCAGCGTCGACCACAATCCCCACCGCGGGTGCCTCGGGAAGGCGGCTGCCGAGCTCACCTTTGTCGTCATCCCCAGTGCCCAGGTGCCCTTCCTCCCACGCGGCCTTCAGCAGGTACGGGTCATCGCCAAAGCCCATCCTCGACAACCGCTTTCGCGACTTCTCTGCTGCCGCCACGGCTCGAAGGGCAAGCCGAGCCTCTTGAGCGTCGCCAGCCGAGTGGATAGCGCGCGTCTCGATGGTAAGATGCCCGTCATCCGCCGTGTGGAGAAACGGGAGGTTGGAGTCGGTGTCCTGAAGCCCAGGGCTGTGCTTGCCGAACCGTCGTTTGTGGCCCGCATCGCTTGAAAGCGGCCTGGCGCCATTCTCCTCAGCGAGCTGCGGGGAGCCGATGACGGAGTCTTGCAGGCCAGGTGACAGCACCATCGACGGTGATGAAACTCGAAGAGCGGCTGTGCCCTCGCACCTTTCCGAGTCGGCGCGATCCGATCTTGACAAGTGCGGCAGTTCTGGTGGTGACTCCGGGAGGATGGGAAGGTGCTGCAGCTCCACCGCGTCTATCGCCAGCGCCTCTCCCTCCCCGACGGCATTGCCGAAAGAGCCCGTCATGACCACCTCCTCGCCATCACCCTTGGCACCACGGCTCGTACCAGACACCTCCGCCGCAGCAGCAGCGGCAGGCGGCATCCAGCCTTCGGCTTTCTCCGAATGCTTGGCCATCGTCGCACCGTGGCTAGCGTCGCCGAAGACGCCGTAGGTCGGCTGCAGCCAGTAGGCCTCGCCACCTTTGCCGATTTTCATCACGGCAGCTGTCAGCTCGCCGTTCACCTCCACCTGGACGACGCGGCCGACATAGCTCCACATCTGCGCCCGCCCAAAGCGCACATTGAAGGGAGTGCTGTGCAGCGAGCCATCCTTGTGGCGAATCACAATAACATCGTTTGCGCAGCTCGACTGATCAAAGTGGTTGAGGTTGAAGAGCTCACCAAGGGTCGAGATCATCCCTGCAGAGTGGGGCGAAGGATGAAAGTGGAAGAGAAGGAGAAGAGAGAAGCCGAGCTCGCAATGCCAGCACAGTCGCACAGCACTCCTACGCCCTCTGGATGTAGTGAAGACACCTAGGCACGCCAAGAGAGAGCGCGCGAGCCTGCAAGAAGGCACGTCAACAGCACACGAGACTAAACGAGTAAAGCTGCGCAACGCACTGCAAGACACTTGAGCGGCACGCACAGTCACGCGTGCGCGGAGAGGCGTCCCCGAACACGTGTGTGATGGCGCACGCCGCAAGAAGCAGTAGAGACAGGCGAAAAGAAAGAGAGGCAGCGGCAGCGGCAGGAAGCGATGGTGAAGGGCGGGAGTCCAAGGCGAGCAAACAACGAAAGTCCGATGAACTCAGCTGAAAGGGCGGAGAGGCACAAAGACGAGTGTCAGCAGAATGGCGTGCAAAGTCAGCCACTCGTACAGCGGTCGATGGGTGTGCGCAATCCGCGTACGCCCTGCGTGCACGTGCGCAGTCTGTGGGTGTGGGTGTGCCTGTGGGGTGGTCACGGAGAGCACTTATGAGGTCGTAGTCGAAGGCCAATATGTGACTGCTACTGCGACTCCGCCAGCGGGAGGAGGGGTGGGGGGTGAGAGAAGTGGTGAAAGAAGGCAGAGAGAGAGTGACACCGAGGCCATACCCGCAGGGAGTAGAGCGCGACATCTACACAAGAGCGTAGACACGCGTGTATGAGGGGTTTGTGTACTGACGAGAGTGCCGAGCCACCCGTCCAACGCAGCTTCCGGTCGCACTGGGCGGGGACACGAAGGGGGGGCATCGGATAGGGTGGGGGAGGGGGGTGGGACTTCCTCTGAAGGTGCGGAGAGTGGCAATAGCGAGAGAGAAGGGAGAGGGAGGGAGGCAGCTGGCGGTGTTTTGGCGCGACACCCGAGTCATCTCCCCTCTGTGAACGAGCCAAGCCACTTCTACACACATCGCCACAGCTGCTGGAACGCAACGGGAGAAGAGAAGGGGGGAATGAAGAGAGACGCAGCAATGCGCGCGCTTTTAGGCCCTCAAGCACAAGTGCCTACAATCCGCTGGCCCATTAACCCCGCCTTCCGCCTCCACCGACACATGCGCCCGCCTCTCCTCTAGGCTTCCGACATGACACGGCGACAGTGCCATACAGAGAGAGGGGGAAAGGGTGAAGAAGAGGAGGAGCGACAGTCGCTACGCCGTACACCCCGGTCTCTATACTGGGTAATGCAGAGGGCGTTCTTCTCCTCTACCTGGTTTGCTTCACCTTTTCCTTCGCCTGCACCCCTCTCGCCGCCGGCCTTCTCGGATGCTCACCGGAAGCGGCAATCACCGCTCGTAACGCACACGCACGGCCGCGCATGAGGAAAGAGATAGAGAGAGAGCGAGCGAGAGACGGAGAGGGCGAGCGCCAAGGGAGGCGCTAACGATTCACAAACACACGCGTGGCGGAGGCACAGCAGGCGGGCGGCTGCGCACGTCGCCATCGCAACGGGGAAGGAGCAACAAGAACGTCCAATATGCACGGCAAAAGCCTCCCCCCCCCCCCCCCAAACAGAGAGCGGAGGCGATGCTGAGCTGTGAGGCTACGCGGAAGCGCACAGGGGCGGAAATGAGAAGAGAAAGCCTTTTGGGTCACGGGTGCAGGTGCCCCCGGAGTATCAAGGGAGACAGGCGCACCTCAGCTCACGACATGCAACAGCAACCCAAGCACAAGTAGAAGCAAGAGCAGGCACACAACATACATGCAGATCGACGAATCCTCCGTGTCGCGAATGGCGCGGCGGAGGCGGCGGTTCATCTGCATGAGGTGCGCCTCGTTCGCCTCTACAGACGCCTCAGCCTGCTGCAGCAGCGCCTCCTGCACCGCCAGCTCGTCCCGCACCCCAAGCGCGTTCTCCAGGAGTCGGCCAACGCCGTCGCTGAGGCGATCCATAGCCGCGTCGATAAGCGCGTCGTTAGCCTGAACAGAGGCAAAGAACTCGCGAAACTCCGCATCTTCACGGGCGCTGCGGAGCACATGCATTGGCGATACAGTCGACACAGCGGCACCACCGCCGTCTGCGCGTGCCTCACTGCCTTCCTGTGTGCTCACCCACCCGACAGCGCTCCCGCCACTCGGCGCCTGTGCCGAAGGGGGAGAGAACACAGCGGCAGCAGTCACAGATGACGAGACGGCATTGGCGCCTCTGCCGAAGTACGCCATGCTGCCCATCGACTGTTGCGGCTGTGCGGGTCTGTTCAGCTGCAGCACCGGATCGTTCAGAGACGACACTACATGAATGCGAAACACTTCACGATACCACCGCTTCGCCCGCTCTACGTGCGGCAGGGCGCGCTGCCACTCAAGTGCCTCCAGCGCTGCGGACGGAGTCGGTGTGACGGCAGCGGAGGACGTAACTGCCGGTGCCGTAGCAGCGGCCGTGGAGGCGAGTCGTGCAGCTTCACGCTGAAGCTGCTGAAGGTGCTGATGCGCACGCCTTGCCTGCTGCCTCCTACGAGCAAGCTCCTGCTCTAGCAGAGCAGTATCGGTGGACCGCGACGACCCTGAGCGCACTTCACGTCGGCAGAGCAGCTTTGTGTGCTCGTCATCGTCCTCGCCCACAACATCTTCAGTCTCCTTCTCCTCCCTCGAGCGAGTGACGCTACCACTGGGTCCACGTCCCAACGCGTCCTCCAGCTCCTCGACATCGCGCAGGGCTTCTCGCAATTCTGCAACGCATTCGAGGCAGCAGTACTCGGCCTGCTTGTACGGCGTCAACTTTGCCAGTTGCTGCTGCTTGGCTGCCTCGGCAGCGCGGCGCTGCTCAGCGGTGACTCCGGCGTGGTGGCCGCCGCCACCGCTGGAGGCGGTCGCCGTGTCACTCGCCAAGCGTAGTTGAATCTGTTCGAGTGTTCGGATGGCGCGCTTCATCGCGCAGCACGACCGTACGCACGGCGGAAATGCAAAAGGCTGGAGGAATAGGCGCGCGCACAGAGAGAGAGAGAACAAATTGGCCGATGGACGTGAAACGAGGGAGGGAGGGAGGGAGGGGGGCGGACAGCACAAGAGAACGAGTACAGGGGAGGAGAGACGGGAAACATGGGGAGTGATAAGGGGTGCAGACAGCTCAGAGGAATGCCAAGAGCAAGGTGGCGTGTTCTTATTGTTTTCGTGAGGTCAGGTGCACAGGGGGGATGATGCAGGCGCGCCTACACATCATGTGAACCCCAACCCTCACAGTTGGTGCGTTCTGAGGAAATTCGCCGACATCGGCCGCCATTACCACCATCCTTAGAAGCAGCAGCAGGACCTCTCCGGAGGTATTTGCGCGCTTGCCTACTCGGCTGCTTGGGGACGCGTCAACACCGCCCCCGTATTCTCCCAACGCTCTTTTCGCACCGCCTCGCCTGCCGCTCTACCACCCCCTCTCTGTTGGCGCTGCTGCTACGACGGATGTCACCGATGTTGTGCCACCAGTCGCTCTTTGTTGTTTTTCTGGCGCCAGTCACCAAATCTGTGAAAGTCACGCGAAGAAGTCACAAGCCGAGGCGCACAGAGTCTTGTCGGTGAAAAAGCCCAGCGCACACACTCACACCGCCGAGCGCTCCACTAGCCGCAGCACGAGGCATAAATGTGACCTTCCTTGCAACCGCTCTGCGGCGGCGACGGCGTTGACCCACTGAGCAACTGTCACGGGTGCCACCGACTGCGCGTGGACGCTCACGTCGCCGTCAAGAGCAGCTGCCTCGTCACAAGAGCCACCAGTTCCATCGTCATCCTCATCGTCAGCGTCAGCGTTGTCGCCTCGCTCACCGCCTGTAGGGGCGCTGGAGCCCTCGATGCCAACACGGATGGCGCGCGCGACAGCCACTGACACGTACGACATCGACACATCGAGAGGTTCATCTCCCAGCAGCCTGTCGTGCGTAGGCCTCCGGTGCGTTTTTCTCCACTCCGCCGCTTCGTTATCAGCCTGCTGAGTCGACTGGGCATGAGGCGGTACCGCCACCGCTGGCGCCGCCCGAATGCACGGAGTGTGCAGCCGCGTGATGAGCCAGAGAAGCTCGTGAAGAGTGAAGCGCTCTACATCATTCGCGACGAGCACTGCCACGTTTGCCAGCAGGCGCCGCGCCTCGAGATGCACCTCGTGGAGCAGCTGTGGCGTAGTCGCGTCGGTGCTGGCGGTGCCAGTCAACGTTGTTGCTGAGATGGAGAGCTTGAGAAGCGCGAGCGCCACCTGCATCAGCTCGCCTGTGGAGGCACTCGGCAGTAACTCCGCCATCGTGTCCATCACAACTCGTATTTGTAGGCCACGAAGCGAAGGCGACACATCCGTGCCCTCCTTCATTCCATCCTGTGCACCCTGTGGTGGCGATGCCGCCGATGTCGCCGACATCAGCAGCAGCAGCAGCTGCGCGAGGTCATTGCAGCGGAGAAGTTGGAGTCGGTGACGAGCACTACGCTCCAGATCAGACATGCATCTATTCATCCTAGATTGCCCTGCTGCGGATGCTACTTCTTCCCCGGACGCTCCTGCAGAGTCCTTCGAGGCAACGCCACTGTCCGACGCATGCGAACGCTGGAGTGCGCCAGCCGTGCTATCGTCGCCACCGAAGATACACCTGAGCATCTCTCGCTGCAGCTGCTGCGACTTCTGGCGCCAAAAATTAGCCTCACATGCGCCCTCCGACGCCACCGTGCCGTCACGCCACATCGCGCCGCTCAGCCTGTGCGCGCGATAACGCTGCTCCATCTCTTGCACCGAAGCTAACACACCGGCGCGACGCAGCAGGACGAGCCGCCGACGCTTGCGCTCGTCGACCGTCGCTGCACTACTCGTTGTGCTGGCCGAATGAATGGAGGACACCGAGAGGGCAGAGCAGGGGCGGGCCAGCCCCAGCACCACCGTCGTGGCGAAGCCACTCAAGGGCGTAGCGGGATCGCTGCTGCCGTCAACGAAGACGCTACTGTCAGCACCATACTCCAACCAGCGAGCTTGCTCTACGACCTCGACGGAGTCACGGATGATGCCCTGGGCTGCGGAGGCGCCCAAACGGCTCGCTGCTTCAGCTGAGCCGTCCTCACACATCGGGATCGCCAGCTGCCCGCCGGCGGCGCTATCGTCTTCACTGCAGACGTTTTGCTCATTCAAAGGGTAAATGTTCAGTGCGTCGCGTAAGTTCATCATCAACAACGGTTGTACACCATCCACTCTGTCCGCTGCCTGCCAGTGCTGGCGTGTGTGCTGCAGGGTGGCGCTAATAGCGTTGTGCAGCACATCATGTGCATCATCCACACGACTCACCAAGGCTGCCTCTGCGAGTGATGCTGACTGAGCGACCAGCGTCTCTACTAGTGCACCCGTCGCCAGCGCGGGCTGGCGCATCCACCACTCCAGTCGCACCTGCCGTTGCGAGATGCCCGGATCCACCTGACGCACTACGCGCATAAACTCGGCAATCGGCCTCCAGTCAAGCACGAGCGGCTGTGCTGCCACCTTGTCTGAGTCGCCAAGCCATCTGTTCACGTCGCTGTCCTGCACAGTGGTCTTCGTAGCGACGAAACCCATCGTCGTCGTACCGCCTCCACCGCTGCTCCCAAGGGCACTCAGGTCGTCCCTTGCCACCGCTGCACCTGCGCTAGCACCAAGCGAGGCCCTCTCTTGCCCCTCACCACTATCGCCGATGTCGCTCACCTCAGCCAAGCCATCCTCTCCAATGTCAAGTACCGGCGCGGCGTCTTCAGGAGCGCCACCTCTGGTAGCCCCTACCACTGCTCTCGTTGCCTTCATAGCCTCAACAGCCGTCTGTTTGTAAACGCCAAGGGGAATATCTTCCGCTGCCCCGCCTTGATACGTGGAGGCCTCCGTCACGCGCCGCTGCCACGCCGCCTCTCGCTCAAGTACCGCCACGAAGTCTGTGTGCCGCGTACTCGCCAGCTGATCGATCACATTGCAAGCTGCCTTAAGCCACGGTTGCACTGCCTCGTCGGTCAGCACGGACCCAGGAGAAGCATAACAGTGCACCACCTCATACGACGTCAACGCTGCGGGCGAGGGAGTGTCTTTGGCTGCGCCACTTGGCTCAGCGATGCTCGCTGGCCCTTTGTCCGCTTTAGAGAGCTGGCAATCATCGGCGTGCGGCGTACTTCGCAGTGTAGCGCCTACGGCGCGTGTCAGGCCCTCTGCATCCCTGCGTAAGGTGGTGAGGTTGTCGCCCGAGCAGGTGCGCTGCCGCGCCACCACGCGTAGTAGCTCCGTCGTCACCACCAACAGCACCATCGGCCCCATCGCCTCCGCCACGAGACACTCAATCGACTCCAGATCCAGCGAAAGGAGGAGAGACGCCAACGAGCTGCGAACTTCATTCCACTTCGCAGTCGAGCGATCTCGCGCTGTGTCCGCTGTGTGGGTCTCACCTCTCGTCACCACCGGCGACCGCAAACGTCTGCTGGACACCTGAAGTGAGTATCCGCGGTACCTAGGCCAACAGACATTGCGATGAAGCAGGGACCGCCAACACTGAACCGGCAACAGGCGAAGCAGCAGCACGGATTGGTGCGTGGCTGGGAAGCGCATCCTCCCGATGGTGTCCTCGGTGATGGTGACGCCGTACTTGTTGAGGCTGTCGTGACGAGCAGGCGTAGCGGCAGTAGGAGGGGGGGTGGAGAACTTGGGGAGGGTCGCCAAGGGCGTTGCGACATACCCACTCCCGCAGCGAGGCGGCCTATTTGTGGCAGCAGGGAAGATGTCCCTCTCCACCCTCAGCACGGGTGGCAATAGTTGAGACAAGAGTATCCACTCCAGCAACCTCGCCAGTCGCGGGCTCTCCTGCACCACCGTCAGCTGCATTACCTGAACAACTGTGAATGCAGACACGCACTGCAGCGGGTGGCGCGAGCGGGCCAGAGAGAGGAGCTCGAAAAGTGAACTGCGAAGGAAGATGAGTGCAGAACGCTGTGCTCTGCCGATGCGCGCCAACGGTGTACGTTGCGGTGTGGCGGGTGTGGTGGCCACGGTCGAATCAGCATCCTCGTCACCTCCTGCTCCTCCGCTCGGGGCCCACACCCTTGACGAGGCCTGCGCATAGCTGGCCACCATCAGCAGCGCTGCCATCGTTGCTGCAATGCTCTCTGAAAGTCGCTGTGAAGTCTGCAAGCCTCCAGCAACGGACGGGCGAGTGGACTGGATGTGGCCTTTTTCGCGCATCCGCGTGCTGCCTAGCCCCGTCTGTGAGCCAGCGAGCGCCTTACGATAAAAGTGCCCACTCCCTGCACTTGCTACTTCACGCCGGCTGTTGACAGCGCCACCACCACCGCCGCCGCCGTCGTCATGCTGATCTCTTCCACCCTCACCGGACCACGCTGCTCCAGTGAACACGGTCTGAATAACGACGAGCAACAGCTTCGGGTCCATCTGGCTTAAAGCCTCCAGCATCAACGGCACATAGCACAGCTTTGCCACTCCAGCCATCGGCTCTCCGGTGATGGAGGCGCAAATAATGAAGGGCTGAAACAACTCAAGTGCGCTCCTGTGCGAGCAGCTTAACGAATGATGTGTTCGCTCCTGCTGCTCGTGGTGCTGCAACCGCGGCATCGACAGCGACTGCGGCGCGGAGACGCGCTGCTGACGATGCTCTCCCAGGCCTCTGACTACGGTGTTAAGGCACTGCAGAAAGAACACTACCGATCGTGGGTGAAGAGCCGCGGCGTTGACTGAGATCCAGTGCATCTCTCGCGACTTGACCGTGATGCTCTTGGCGAGGCCATAGTGAGCTGTACGGTACACGGTTTGAAGCACCTCCGGCACGCTCCGAAGCAGTGGAGATGATGCTCCGGGGTCGTTGTCACCCTTAAAGCTGTCACTAGTGTCGCGCATTGCAGCAGCAGCATCCAACTCAGCCAGCGACGCCTTCACAAAGCTGCTGCAGTGGGCGAAGAGGCTCGGCCACTGGGACGTCGATACTGTCGTCGATGACGATGACAGACCCGAGGAAGTGACGTGGGAAGCATGTGGGTCAGCCAGCCACAGTAGGTGGAGCAGCTCCACCAGCTCTTCTGCGGTGCAGCTGTGGTGGTGCACAAGTCGCTTGAAGAAACGGAAGAGGGTGTCGACGTAGCGCTGCCGCAGGCCGTGTGGTAACTCCGCTCGTTGCACCGGCACAGTTGCCCACGCCTTCCGTCCTACCGTCGCCGCATCAATGTGTTCCGGTGCTGAAGCACCTATAGATGTAGCCGTGATGCGTTTCTCATCGTCGGCCGCAGTATGGGCAGTGCGCAGCTCATAGTAGAGCACGGCCTCGGGTGCAGTAGACAGCAGGACCGGGTGCGACAGGAACAGCTGCCGGACAATGTGCAGGAGGACGTGAAATGAGTCGCACTGAAATGGCAGGGCGTGGAGAGCAGCTTCGAGCGTCGCCGTGTGCGGCGCTGCGGATGGGCCACTGGGATAGAACGCTGTCGTGCTTCCGTCGCTGCTGACCTTAGCGCCACCCGTGGTGGCTCCCGAGGAGAAGCCGGTGGCAAGTCCATGCGAAGACGACTGCGGCGGCCACACATGTGCAGCAAGCTCAGCAGCAGGCTCGCTGTAAGCATCTTCCAGAGACAGGAAGTCGTCCAACATGGGCGCTGGCGTCGGAGGTGGCCGCGGCGGCGCAGCCGAAGTCCTATCGACTGCCATGGCGGACGCGGCGGAGTTGGAGACGTTCTGACGTGCTTCCAGCTTCGCGTAAAATGGCAGTAGCGCCCACTCAAAGAGGTCAAAGCTCTGGCGGCCCATGCCTGAGCGCCACGACGCTGCCGATGGCACGGCGGTAGCATCAGCAGCGGCAATGGCGCGGTCAGCCATCGGCAGTCGCTTTGCGCTGATCTCCTGCAGCAGAAGTGTCTCAGTCCACGAGGTCGGGGGTGACAGTGGCAGCGCGCCTTCTACTTTCACCTCCGCGTGCGCGCGCCGTGTGACCCACCACAGCATCCTCGATACTTCTCCGGCAATTTTCTGCAGCGACGCCTCGCGCAAACTCGCTCCCAACTCACGAAACAGCTGCCGATGGATAAGCTCGTTGACCGATGCACCCGCTTCCGCTGTCACCGACACGGCCATATTTGCCAGGCACGGCAGGAGCCCTTCCGCCAGCACCGCCAGCTGCAGCAATACCCGCAAGTCAGTTGCTACGCTTTCACGCTTCATGGGCGCGGCGTCATCCATGCCGCTAACGAGCGTGTCATGTGCGATCGCCATCAGCCGCGGTCGCAGCGCATCTTCGCAGTGTGCCAAACAGCAGTCCACTGCCAGCGACATGAACACCAGACCCGATGACCGAGTCCCACCTCCACCCTCGCGCACTCGCTCACCCGCGACAGGAGGCTTCTCCGCCGGTTTGGGCGTCGCGACATGCGAGCCGAGCGCTCGCGTGGGCGACGAAGCAGCCCCCCACTGACTCGCGACGCTAGTAAGGCTCAGGTACAGCGTCACGAGGGCCTCCAGTGACACCACTGTAGGTGGCTCAGCACCAGCTGAAGCCTCAGCGACGGTGTCGAACAGTAATCGGTAAGCCATCCGCAAGATGAGCTCTACATTGTGAACGTTCAGGGACTCTGGCCCTGAGTAACACGCCCTACTGCCAGGTGAGGCGCCATCAACACGGCGCTCCGCTTCCGCCAGCAGCGTCATAGCTCGAAGTATCGGCGGAAGGGCTGTCAGTGGCAGTCGCGCGCTCTCATCGGATGACCTTGAGTAGGCGGGCTCCCACAGCAAGTCTGCCATCCATTCAAAGCTGTGGCATGTCGGTGTGCCGGGAAAGCGTTTCAATTTTCGAGCCCCCTGAGCGCCTTGATGGGGAGCGGGTCGGAGGGTAAACAATGACGCGGTACCGCCTGGACCATCAGTGTGCGGACCCGCTGCGCTTGTCGTCGTCGACGACGGCGGTGATTCCAACACACAACCGCTCCTACTGATCCGGCGCAGCGTGAAGCGGAGAAGTGGTAGCTTGCCACCACCGTGACGAGAGTCCGTGACAACCGTCTCTAGCAGCTTACGAACATCGGTCTCCTCGTACAGAGTACGAGTATCCTCATTGTCTGCCGTCAGGAGTCGCAGCTCGTGGGGCTCGACGCGCGCATTCAAACTCATCATTGTTTGCGGCGATAAGCATTCACTAAGGCGGCCCGGCAGGCTCGAGCTGGCGGTGTGGTGATGCTTTGGCCCAGCGCTGTCCTCCAGACTGCCGCTCAGCGATAAAAGCTCCGGTACCGCCATGCTGGTCAACTCCAACTCCATCACAGCCGTCACGAGCGGCGCGAAAGCGTCATTCGGGATTGCGCGCCACATAAAATCGCTTCTCAGATACTCACAGATAAACGGGCGCGCCGCCGTAGCGCAGCCGACACCGTTCAGCACCGCCATGTACGACTCCACGCGCTCGCTCGTCTGGTACACCCTTAGCAGCTCATCCGGCGTGCTCGTGCGCTCGGCACCCCCAACATTCATTCCCATTTGCCGCAGTACGTAGAGGGGCATTGGCAGTACGTCACGAACCCCATCCGGGGCCGCCGTAGCGTCACCGGCGACATGCGGCACGGACACCCGCAGTTGTGTGTATGGGTAGGTGTAGGTGTTAAATCCTAAGAATCCCTTCGCACGCGCGCGCCCGAAAGGGACGCTGGACGTGGCGGTCAGGCGCTGCCTTGCTCGCCTAGGAAAAGATTGCCACATCGCCCGCCCGCGCTCTCGAGACCAGAAACTCTCCGCGATCGGGGTGAAAAAGTGCAACACGGCCATCCCAGCTGCCGGTGGTGCACGGAAGACGGCGCACGACCCCTTTGCATGGGATACCGCAGTACCGACAGTACCAGTCACTGACGTTGTGCCGGCTGCTCGGGCAACCGTGTCACGACTCTGACCCGAGGTTGCCGCGGCAGATAACAACAACTCTCCACCACTGGACGCTGTGGCGGCCGTTGCAGCAGCGACACCACCGCTGCCCCTCACGCCGTCGCCGCTTGCGCCACCAAAGCCTACATTGGTGGTATCGCTGAGGGAGCACGTCGAGGCTGCAGCGGTCACGTCGGCATGCTGCATCGGCCACTGGGATAACACTCGATCGAGAATGCTGGTGAGGCGCGCAAATGTGTCAAAGTTTACCCTCTCCATGTAGCAGCCGCTCGAGTATGCCAGGCGGCACAGCTGCTGAACGAACGGCGACGACGGCGTCGCAAGACTGTCACTTGGGGGCAGAAGCGTACCTCGGACTCGCCGAAGAACCATCGTGTCCAGTGGCACCGGTGTCGCCCCTGTACTCAGTGAGGCGGCAGTGGGCGGAGACAAAGCAGGGTGCAAACTAGCCATTGTTGCTGCTGCTGCTGCTGCAGTTGACGCGCTTTCTTCTGGATTGGTGTGGGTCGGCTCCGATGTCGTCACGCGAGCGAAAAGCGCCAACACTGCGGGGAGCTGGTACGTCCGGCAAAGTGGTGCCCAGTACACACCGAGGAGGAGGAGCCTCGAGACGGCGGCAGCGAGCGCCGACACGTCTTCCTCGACCAATGCGCTGACCTCCGCCGCTGTCGCTGGACTTACAGAGCTGGTGTTGCCGGTTGCGCACCTCACCACATCACGGGCGCCGGTGTCGTCTGCTGCAGCTGTCAGGAAGAGATGGAAAGAGTAGTCGTGGAGGCATAAGCTGAGAATAGGCAAAAAACCATCGACGTTGAAGTTTCCGAAGGCTTTGAACGACAGTGGCGCCGTCGTCGTCGTGTGCGGTGCTCCGCTGCTTCTCGTCGTACTGTCTTGGCCCTTGCTACCATCGCTGTGCTCCTTGTGTCCGGCCGCCGGCGACGGCGCCGTAGCCGAGAACGCACGCGGTGATCGCGCAGGAGAGGGTGCTGCAGGCCTACCAAACCTCAATGTGGACGATGACGACGACGACAGGAATCGACCGCTGCTGCCGTCACTGGGTGACCGGGAAACCCCAGCGCCTGTCACGGAGTGCGGCGGCACAAACGGTGGTGGGGAATCGATTTGTATCGCGTAACCGTCCATCGCATACGGCCGCACACCTCCAGATGCGATCGACTCCAGCGCACCAGTGTGGGGCCCGCCAGCCGCATCCAGCCGTGCGGCAACAGCCTCAATCGTGATGCGGAATGAACGCAGCGGAATCGCCGGTTGGCGCTGCGGACTCCTCGGCGGTGGCGGTGCGCCAACAGATCCCGCAGCGGGCAGTAACCCGCGCGACCGCTCTCGTCCGCATGGGGGATGGTCGGCAGATGGCCCCACATCACCGCTCAGGCCGCTGACGATCCCGAGAGACCTCGGTCCCACGGGGGTGTACGCATCAGGGCTGTGCTCGTTCAAGTCGAAGTGAACCTCGTCGCCGCAGCGCACGACGCCGTGCAGGCCGATCGCCCGGTGCAGTACCGCCGAGAGCAGCGAAAACGATTCAAGGTCAGAGCGCGAAATGTTAGGCAAGTACGCGCGATCGTCCAGTGCGCCCGGGCTGGGAGCGTGCTGATATAGACGTGAAGCAGCTGGTGCTGCTGCTGCTGCTGCTGTGTCAGCGGCCACCGTTGCCGCCGCCACAGTGCTCTGAGTTGCTGCACGGAGGTTGTTGTCGCGCCACTGCTCAACGGCGTGGCAGTAGTGAACAAACTCGCCGTAGAGTAGCGGCAATAACTTATCGGCAAGGTAGCGCTCAAGATTCACAAAGGAGCTCGCATGCTGGGGCATGAGCGTGGCAGCTCCGTGCGGTCCCAATGATGCGGGTGTGGGCACTTTGCCGTCGCCATCCATGCCAGAAACACGGGTATCACCGCGCTTTGGCCCCACGCTCGCTGCCACAGCGGCAGCAGCACCACCACCACCATCACAGCCACCGAGTCCGCCAGCAGATGCCGCGCCATTTTGCTTTGCGCGTAAGCGCAGGGCGGACCGCATTGCCACCGGCCGCAGCACCTCGCGTGTCAGGCGACTCTGCCGACGATTCCGGTCCAGCGTCCTCATCAGCGCGAGCGCTAGCTGTGCCTTGTCCTTAAGGGCACTCGCTAGAGTGCGCGTGAGGCTGCTCGGGGTGGCGCCCAACGTCGTGGGCAGCGGTTGCCGGGCATCGGCGCAGTCCTTCCCTTCTACGGACGCAAGGTAGAGCAGCGCCGCTCGCGCAATCCACAGGTGACGCACCTCGACATTAAGCCTGTTGCACATCAGTAGCACTGCCTCCGCAAGCGGCTCCGTCCACGGCACGGTCCCCGTGCCGCACACCCTGTACCACTTGGGCACATCGGCGCTGACCGGAGACGCCTCGTGCGTGCTTTGACGAGACGCACGCGGCAGAGATTGAGGAGGGAAAGAAGGGTGGGCGAACGTCATCGCGTGGCGGATTCCGCGCGCAGTGTCGGCACTTTGACTGTCCGCCCCCGATTCCGGGTCACTTCGCTTGACTGTGGCGTCGCTCCCTGATACTGTTGTCGACGTCACCCCAGCAGGGGCTGCTGTTGCCGCCATGGCCCCCGTCAGCAGATCCGCCTCCGGCACCGGCGGCATTGTCATTAGCGACGGCAGGATTTGACGCATAAACACCAGAGCAGCTCGACCCGTTATACTCACGAGATGTGTACCGGTGCGGTTCACACTAACTACGCGGCGAAGAGTAAGGAGGTAGCTGCAAATGGACTCCGGTGTGGCAGTGTCTCGCGTCGGTGGGGCGGGAAGGCGGAGGGCTTCAAGAACGTTAAACTCAGAGTCCGAGGCCGATTCGCGTTTCCCCGCTGACTGGGACACCCGCTGTAAGGGTGCGGCAGCGGACAGGGACTGGTCTGTGGGCCGGCGGTGTTCGCCACTGGCGTCACTCAGCTGACGACCCTGTGAATTGCCCTTCTCCTCTCGTTGTTCGGCGCTGGTCTCGACAGCCGCACTGCTTGCTACCGCTCGCTTTGCCTGTCGCTTGCGGGGACCCACTCCCCTCGGCGTCGAGCCCGCTTCCGCTGCTGCTGCTGGTGTGATCGGCGCAGAAAAATGGCTGTCACTGCCGTTGTAGCCCGGTGGTGTGGGCTCAGCAAACGCCGGCGGCGACGACGCAGTGTGCAGTGTGCTCTGCTGGGTGACGAGGTGCACGGCACCAACGAGCCGGAAGGGCTGCCGCCACCGATTGGAAAGCGGAAAGCTCGATTGCCGTGGCACTGTGGTAACGCTTCGGCCTCGGCTAAGGGCACAACATCTCGCCTGCGCCGCTGCGTCTGCCCGTTGCGGGGTCTTCGCTGGCAAAGCGGCAGCAGTGCAACAGACCAGCATGCCCTGCGCCACCAGAGATGACGCGTAGGGAAAAGTGCAACGTGTCCTAGACAGCCAAGACACTGGTGAGAGCCCCGGCTCGGCATGGCCACGGCGCGAAGCACGACGCTGCATTCCGCTACCCTCCTCCTCTCCCTCTTGACCCCCTTTTACGCTCCTCCCCCGCTGCCCAGTGCCGCGAGTCCGTTACTAAGAGGGCGCACCAAAAAGCGCGCAGGGGGTTGGGCAGAGAGAAAGCAAAGATGAAGGCGAAGTGTGAAGGGAAGGGAAGGGGAGGGAGGGAGTGGGGTGGGGTGAGGTGGTGGGTAAAGGAGTGTCGCGCCAACCAGTCACTCACGCGCTCACACACAGCACGACACGCTGCGTGCACGCGAGTGAGGGGTAACAACGGGAAAAGGGAAAAGACACCGACGCGCGAGGAGAGTCGACCCAACGACAGCGCCAAGCACCTCCGTCACGGTAAGCCGCCACCCGCTCGTGCCACTCTCCCCAACCCTGCGCGGCAGGACTGACAAGATGATGGGTTGTATGTACACCTGTGTTGCTGTGCTCGTCAGTCATGCGCATGGCTGTGCACCTCCTCTCCGCCTCCTTTTATGCGGCACTTACACGTTCGTTTCTTGGCGCTACGTTAGGCGTACGCTTTAGTGGCGCATTGGGAGGAGGTGGAGGCCAGCCGAGCGCGTCAACGAGCGGCACACAAAGAGAAAAGAGACTACGCACAGACGATCGTGTCGGTGGTGGCGCTGTTAGTAAGGGGAGTGGGGTGGGGTGGGGTGGGGAATGTTTGTTTTTCACTGTTGCTTTGCGTCGCCGCGATGGGCGTTGATGGGGAGGAGGGGGAGGAGGAGGTGGTGGTGGTGGAGAGCGGCACGCGTGGTGAATGTGTAGAGAGGACGGGGCGGGTGTGTCGCGAGACGAGAGAAGGGAGGCAAGAGGGGTGAGCAGAGGCAGCGAGGGTGAGGAAAAACAGAGAGAGAGGGAGGGTGGGTGGATGGGAGGGATGAAGAGGCAGCAGGGGCAAGGGCGCACCACGGCGGCGGGGTTGCGTACACAAGCACATGGGAGGATCTCAACACACACATACCTCGCCGCTGCCGCCGCCCCCCCCCCGTATGCATCCCCTTCTTTCTCTCTCCCTCTCCCTCTCTCTTGCGTGGTCTTGTCTGAAATGTTGTTGCCGGTCTCGCCCTTTCAGTTTGATTGATGAGTACTCACACACACACACACACACACACACACACACACGAACGCTCCAGCGAGACGAGAGAAAGGGGAGGGGGGAAAAACGAGGAGGAAGGGAAGGAGAGGAGGAGACGGCCTGGCACATCAGGCCTATACATTGTGAGATCATCGAGCACACGCCAAAAATGCAAAGGCCGACGCACCCCCACCACTACCCAACGCAGCAGTGGCTATGGAATGAACGAGAGGGAGCAGAAGGCGAAGTGCACACCGGCGTGGAGGCGGGAAGGCGGGCGGGGGATAAATAAGTAAACGAGAGAGTCGATTGAGGACAAATATCTACATCAACGTCGGGCAAAGCGAGGGGGGGCCGACACGCGTCTCGTGCGCCGCTGCCTGCGTAAGTGTTTACCGTACAAAAGGCCATTGGTGGGAGAGAGGAGGAGAGAGGCAGCCAGGCGGACGTCGCCCCTCTCCTCCTCTCTCCCTTCGCTTTCCTTCGCCAATCGCATCTGCCTGCCCCCCCCCCTCCCTCACCCTTCGCTTCTGTCGGACACCAATACCAACTTGGAGGGGAACTGTAAAGAGAGAGGGAGAGGGGGAGTACAGACGGTGTTCAAGTCCCATGTAGGGGGGGAGAGAGAGAGAGGAAAAGGTAAGAAGGGGAAGTCGCTGCGTGTGCGTGCGTGGGGTGTAAGTTGGTCCACCTCACCCTCTACATCGATAGCGCAACTCATTTACCTACAAGCAGAGACACACGCACAGGGAGTCACAGAAAACGAAAAGGGAAGAGATGAGGCGTGCAGTAACAGCACCGAGGCGATCCGGTGCAGGCGCACAGAGACACGCACGCCAGTACGGCCAGCTCATAGTATCTCCAACGTCGCCTTCAGCTCCGCACTTCGGTAGCCTTTGCGTCGCAGTGCGATCTGTATGTTTTGCCCACACACCCGACCGCCGCCATGGTTGGTGCTGCCCGCGTTGAAACCGAGCCTGTACAGGTCAAGCTTGCCGCACGCCAGAGGGGAGGTGGCCCCTGCCTGCATTAGCTCTACTGCCAATACAGAGTCGTCCACCTCGGCGTTAGTGTCCTTGACGCCGCTGCCATCGCTGTGGTATCCGGCCGCTCTTTTAGTCGCGGTGCGGCACTCAGGACCCTTTGAGCGGCCGGAGGCGGTAACGCCGGTGGGGATCAGGTGCACAATCAAGGTCTGACCGAAGAAGTTGAGAACTTTTGCGGACGATGAGGACTGCAGCATGGTAGCCTCGGAGGCTATCGCGGAGAGCGAGCCCATTGCTAACACGTGAGCGCCTTCGCTGAGTGACGCCGGAAAGTCCCGCATAGACGTAGCCGTCCCCGAGATTGATGTCGCTGCCGTCGAACTCAGCGGGACCGCTGTGGATGCCACTGACTGTACTGCTGACCGTACTCGAATGTAGTAGAGGCCCTCTCCCTGCCCAACAGGTTGCTGCTCCTGCTGGTAATGGCTGACGTAGACCATGGCCTCGCTACCTGCAGCTCTGGACGGGCCTTGAGGCGGTGCCAGTGGTGGTCGCCGGCAGCGGTGCAGCGTGAGCCGCAGCACCGTGTCGCTTGTTACCGCGCGCCCAACAATGGTGCGATCGACAGCGAGAAAGCGCTCCTCATAGTTGTAGGATCGTGAGTAGCACCGCTGCTGCTCCGCAATCCACTCGTGCAGGAGAGACAAGGGGATGCGATACAGCGCGGCAAGGTGCTGCAACAACTCCTGCACTGCCCACTGCGTCAGCTCGAGTACGCCGAAGTGGGTGGCGATGAGCTGCTGAAGGCCACCATACTGTTGCGCGGACGGCGGCGGCAGCGCTGGCGTGGTCGCTTGGGGTACCACAGAAGTCGTTGACAGTGAGGACGCCGTGGAGAATGAGCTGGGGGGCGCCACGGTTGCCTGCGCCGCCAGTTCGCTAGCTGCGCCATCCCCTGTGGAAGCCGGGGCGCCAGTCGTCAGCTGCGCCTCGCGCTGTAGTCGCTTCCGTAACTCGTCCATTAGGGCCGACACCGCAGGCCACGACACAGCGGACACGTGCTTGTGAGCGAGTTGAGTAAGGGCATCAAGATAAGCGGCGTGGGCCTCCAGCCGGTTCGTCGTGTCCAGCCGCACCGCCTCGTCGTAGATCAGCTGGCGTTGTCGGCGCAGCAACGCCTTTGCCAGGTGCGAACGCACAACGGAAGCGTCCGCCTCAGTGCGCCGTGGCGGTGGCGATGGCGCTGTCATTGTGCCAGTCACAGCGGTGCTGCTGACTGATGCATTCAAGGGCACGTTCGGCAACGGCATAGGCGTCGCGAGTGCCGTGTCTGGTGGCGTCGCCGGCTGCGATCCCAGCACAGGGTCGCGCATCAGCAGTAAAGGATGCTCTGGTCCTTCAGCGCCACGCTTCGCCGCGCGTGGGGACCTCGTACCCGCGCACATGTCGCGCTCCATGAGCTGGTCCCGCAGCGGGCGCAGTCGCTGCAGCGTGGCACAGGTACACTCGATGTCGTGACTGGGCACCTGGTCCGCCGCCAGCTCCCACCACCTCGTAACCAGCAACTCCTGCTGGAGTAGCGCCGATGCATGCTCGCCGACCCCGATGGCAGCTGTCAGCGGCTTGCGCCGATGCCGCTTCTTCCGCTTCAGGAAGCTGCTGTTGCGTCGGGGGCGACGGGGCTGCGGCAACAGTGCGGCGACAACGGCAAGGCCACCTGCGGATGCCTGCGCGCCGAGCGCAGACGCTACAGGAGAGGTGGACTGTGCCACCACAGCGCGCGATTGCGTAGCCGGCGTTGTGCTGCCTCCGAGAGGTGGAAGGGACGTGGAGAGTGGCGCAGCAACGATACCGTTCTGCGTGCTCAGCAAGGTTGCCGGGCCACTCCCGAGCTGGACACCGCCTTGGTGCTTCAGCTGCTGCGGGTGACCTTCGGGGTCAGGGAGAACGAAGGATGGATCGGTGCGCCGCTCCTGCACGCCGGCAACTGCCACGGACGCAGGGACACTGACGCCGACGTTGCATGTCTCTCGGACGAGCGGGACTTGCCCAGACATGCTCTGCCCTGCAGCTAGCCGCGCCAGCGGTTGCAGGTTCGGGGGAGCAGCACTCTCTCCCAGGCGATGCCGACTCAGCTTTACCTTCCGTGCGCTGTGCAGGGCTGCGTCAGCACCTCCACCGGCGACGCTGGAGTGTATTGTAGCAGCTGCCGCCGCCCCTCTCGCAGTCTTGAATGGGCAGCCGTCTCGCGTGCCACGCAGGGCGCCGTCCAGACCGTAAACTGTGGACTCGTTTGCCTGCGCCAGGCGTCGTTGCAGCTCGTTGCGCAGGTGCTGCTCGTCTTTGGCCTCCGCCGCAGCCTCCAGCACGGCAGCAGCCACGGACGCCCCCGCCGTGAAGCATGTGGCGCTGTCAGCCACCGGCGGAAGACTCAACTCGTCGCTTCCAAGATACAAAGCGGACGCCGATGTGTGAGCATTGGCGGGGCGCAAGGTGCCGTTGCTGAGCAGAGAAGAGGTGGAAGTCAGGGACTTGGCACGTTGATCCGGTGCCGCGATCGGCACAGCGGGGGTATCAGCGCCGACACAACGCGAGTCAGTGCCTTGGCGACCGCCACCACCACTACTGCCACCGCTATGGATGCCGATACGAGGGCAGCCGACGCTGTCCTTCCCCCTCCTGTCTGCCTCGCCGCCCACCTTTGGTAGCTGCGTCACACACTTCATATTCAACGACAACTGCCTTGCGTTCAACGAGTCGCCATTATCGCTGTCGTCGTCGCTACCGACAGCGTCGGGGATGCCGCGCCACGAGACCTTCAGCTCTGCCAGATCGTCAGGCATCGGGATCTGAAAGTGCACCGGTGCCTCATCGGGCAGTGCAGTCGTGTCCACCAGCCTGTCCTCCGCGGCTGCGGCATCCCCAATTGCCTCATGGAGCGCAGCACGCGTCTGCGCACCGGCGCCTCTGCCTTTGCCTGCCCCAGCCCTGTAGGCGTGCAGCAGGCGTTGCCGACTCGCTTGCATCTGGCGCTCGAGCACCGGCGTCCCAGCGCGCATGTGTGCCACGCGCTGGTGCTGCAGTGTAATCAACCCACGCGCTGTCCGGTCGCGCAGCTTGTAGAGCGCCATGCGGGCCATGTTGTCAGCCGCCGCTATTTCAGCCGCCGCTGACATTTTTGGCTGTGCGACTGCCGTGGCGCCGCCCCCTCCGTGGAGATGTCCGCAACGCTGCTTAGACTGCACAGACGTTGGACCACCAGTGCGGTGAAGTTGGGAGCTGGCAGTGGCATCAGGACTCCCGTCGCCGTCGAGCTCAGTCATCTCGGAAAAGACGCTGGAGAAGCTTACCTCCTCTGTATCTGACTCCGCGCTGTCCATGCTGGAGCGGCCGCAGCCGCCAACCTCAGCCCTGCCAGGCAGTGGCAGCTGCCCTGATGGACGGCTGGTCGTGCTGCTGTTTCCATAGGGTGAATTACTCCGATGGGACGCGCCCTCATGTAATAAAGCATCACACTTGACACTACCGCCTGTTTCGCGGCGACTGGGGGGATGTAGTTGCCGCCGTCTATTATTGTTTGCCCTGCTGCCCACCCTTCCAGCCGCCACGGTGCCGTTAGCGGCAGCAGCGACACTTCCAATCTGTCGCTTCTGCCGCTGACGGGACGCGTTGGCGCCGCCCTTCGCCTCCACGCGCCGCATAATCGCTGTAAACTCGCGCATCTCTTTTTGGGAGTGGAGCACCGCAGCGACGCGGCGTTCGTGCAGTGACACGGCCGTCTGCGCCGCAAGCGCGTCTTTGCGAAATTTCAACGTCACTGATTGTGAAGGCGGCAGAAATGTAACCATCGTCTCCTTGTCGCCACGAGGGTGCGTTGCAGTGAGGTCCAGTGTAGCCTGGATCCAGTGTGAGGCGGGAAAGATGTTTGGTGTGGTGTTATTCAGCGCCGAGGTGGCCGCCGCTGTGGAACCCGTGCTGTCCGATGCGCCCCCTGGGCTGAAGCTGACACAGCCGCCGCTACCGGAGAGACACGACACCTCTTGTGGCGACTGGATAGGTGGCGTCAACAGGCAAGAAGATGGCAGTTTCGAGTGCCTCGAATGGAGCTCCTGCGCCCGCGATGGCGGTGTAAGCTGCGGGGACTCACCGAGTAAGCAAAACTTTGAGGCGGCAGTGCTCAGGGTTCTCAGCGCAGAGACCGGCTGGTTATCCGGAGTGGCCTCCACGATCACCACAGAGCTGGTGCAAGAGCGGAACCCGCCGCCAGTGGTGGCGGTGTCATCCTCCTGCACACCACTGCTGCCTATGGCTAGTCGCCGCACGCCTTCTTCGGTAGGAAGGTCATGCGCTGACTTCGTTGCCACCACATCATCTGGCAGGATTGGGGCGGCGGCTAGCAACACCGCTGATTTGCTCCCAGCAGCGACGGCCCAGGAAGCAAACTGCCGCGCCGCCCTCGATGATAATGCCTGCGCCAGCGCTGGTGGCGCTGCGTCGTTACTCCCCAGATAGGTGAGAGTAGTCTCGCCAAAAGACTCCATGGCCGACGCGGAGGTGCTGAGCTTCGCCGTCTCCGCAGCTGCAGCTGCAACCGTCGCTGCAGAGCTCCTGTCGAGAGACTTGAGCCCTCGCTGATTCGCCCTCGTGGGCGACTCCAGGGCAAGCAACTCCGAATCCATGCACGTCCCTAGTCCCGCGGCACCCGTCACTGCGGCGGCCTTTGACGCGATCGTTGCCATGGCAATTCCTCGCTGCGCGAAGGTGGGGTCGAGTGCCAGCACTGGCAGAGTGTGCTGCGGTTAGTTAGCAGCAGCAGCGGCAATGTGCCTGCACGTTTGCATAGCGGCAAAGGATGAGAGTGAGAAGCAGAGATGGTGGATGAGTCATGCGTGGGGGAGGGGGCACAGATGATGTTCAGGTGAATGAGAGAGAAGCTCACAGGCATGCGAGCCCCTAAACAGAAACACCTGTCATGGCGTGCGCGCCTGAGCGTGTGGGTGCACGTGTGGGGGCGCTGTCGCAAGCACCACCAAGGCTGGCAGGATCCTCAGCGCACACAAAGACGAGTGGAAAGAGGAGGGAATGGGCCTCTCTCTCTCTCTCGTAACGGCACAGGAGGGACGAAGAAGGTAAAAGCGATGAAGACGAGAGCAAAGCAGGCAATGCTGGTGAGTGCCGTTCACACCCACACCACCCACCCACAGTGGACGGAGGGACGGAGGAAATATCGGGTGACTTGAGCGCACACACACACACACACGCAAAACAAATGACAATAAGAGCGAAAAGGGAGAAGAGCACGACGACAGCTGAGAGAGACACCTAACATCAGCCAACAGCACAGACAGACAGGCACAACCACGAGTACACGCAGGCATAACCTGTCTCACCTCGCCCCCCCCCCACCCTCCCCCCTTGCTGTCCAGTGCGGGAAGGCGCTCTGCGCAAACTTCCAGTGCTGGGTGAGCGCAGAACAGAGAGCAGCCATGCGAAGGAGGAGGAGGGAAGAGGCGCCGCACGTTGTCTGAGAATCCCCTCGCCTCGCAGACGCGCGTCTGTCCATGGGCATGGGTACTTGACACACAGACAACAGTCATCGCATCCCTCCATCAAGCGTCGCTGCACACCATCACTGCAGCGAGTTGAGAAGTTTCCCGCTGATTTCTACGCAGCTAATGAATTTTATTGTGGTGCTTTACGTCTTCCTGTAGCCTCTTCAGGTGTGCACGTCGTCGTCGTCAGCAGCAGCAGCGGCGGCGGCGGCTTCAGCGAGGGTGCAACGCACCGCCGAAGGGAAGCAGTGGCACCAGTGCAGAGAGAGAGAGAGGGGGGAGATGGAGATATATAGATAGATACATACGCTCAGGGGGGAGGGAGGGAAGGGCAAGAAACAAAGGAGGCAGACATACATGGGCGGCTGGAATATGGTGTGCAAGAGTAGGAAGGGGGAGAGGGAGCGAGAGAGCACAGAGCCCTCGGCAACAGAAACAAAGGAAATTGCGGATTGGGTGCCCCCGCAAAACTCAAAAGACAATGACGATAGAGGGGGGGAATCAGGACGGCAGCACAGTCGCCATAAGGCGTGTGGGTGTAGGTGGCGATGTGCTCGGCTTTGCGCCGTCCAGGAAGC
>NC_009276.2:265692-303692 GCF_000002845.2 Leishmania braziliensis MHOM/BR/75/M2904 | reverse complement strand
ACGCACACACACGTCTGCCTGCCCGCCCGTCCATCCATACAACCCCCTCATCCCTTCTCCTCCCCTCCCCCTCTCACCATCAGGGCCACCATCTTTGTTTTCACACGTTAACAGCGCCTTCCATCCTCGGGCACATACGACACACACACACACAACGGTGAATGACAGAGAGGGGAGAGGGAGGAGGGGGGACTTGAGTGGCATGGCCCCATACCCGAAGGGAGGCAGACGTGAGAAGACGGCGAGCTCTGTTTGGAGAAGGGGCGATGAGAAACAGCGAGAGAGTGTGTGTGTGTGTGTGTCTGTGGGTGGGTGGGTGGGTGCAAGCATGAAAAGCGAAAACCTTCACATGCAACTCTACCGAACAAGAGATGCTCAGGGAGGAAAATAGAGGAGAGAGAGGAGGGTGAGAGAGAAAGAGAAAGCGGAGGAGGGGGGAAGGAAGGGAGAACAGAAGAGACGTCTGCCAAGAGGCACCGCTCACACACACGTACCGCAACATGAAAGGGGAAAAGGCAGCAGTGGTGAAGCGCACTTTCACAGTGTACACACAGGTGCGCTCTTCTTGGCCATTCGAGAGAAGAGTGCGGTGGTGGGCGAATGACAACGCGGACAATGACGATTATAGGCCATGAGGCAAGGGCAGGTCGTGGAGCTGCAGCGCGAACGAGAAAGGTCAGGTAGTACACCGCTACTCTACCCATTGCTTGCGCCCGCCCCCTCACTCTACGGGGCACCGACGTGGAACAGGTGGAACGGATGCGGTAGCAGCTGCTGCTGTTGCTGCTACCGGCGCAGTGGCTGCGCGCAGCGTCGAAGCATAGCGTTGGGTGACGTACACGGCACCTGAGCCGACGAGGCTAACGTTGCCGAGCTGGTCACATCGTTGTCTGGGGCCGCACTGAACAACACCGATGGGTCGCTGGTGGCTGTCACCTCCGACATCGCATAGTTGACGTTGTTGAGCGGGTAAGAGATGCGCAGTGGCGGTGGTGGCGCTTTCCTCGGGGAGGAACGGAAGATATGTTGCCATCGCAGCTGCAGCGCAACCGGTAGCGGCCGCCTAAGTGGGTGTCAGCGGAGCGGCAAAGACGTCGGCGGGAGCGGGCGCCGTTGATGCCGGACGGCCTGGACGGCTGCCCGGCCCCGCCGCATTGAACACCGCCGAGTGGGGACTCGACACGTTTGACACGTTCAGCCCCACCCCCAGCGGCGGCATCGCCAAGTCGGAGAGGATGTGCGTTCCCGTGCTCACATTAATGGACAAGGAGGACGAAGGAGAGTCAAGCAGATAGGCGTAGTCCGCTGCTGTCGCTGACGGATACCAGCCAGACGCACCGGTGGAAGCGCTGATCCCAAGGCCTTGCGGAAAAGCCAACGATCCCACTGGGTTGCTGCTGCCATCACCGTCACCGCCCACCACCATCATCGGTGTCGGACTCAGTAGTGATGCTCCAGCAGTAGGGCTTGCCAACTTCACCCGTGGGCACGTGTAGTGTGCAGCGTGCGATAGCGGAGAGCGGAGGAAAGCGTCGGCGGGGGACGGCAAGCACATTATCGGCTGCTGCTGCTGCTGAGGTGTGATTGTGGGTCTTCGTTGTGAATACAACTCCTCTGTAGTGAGCAGGCGCGCGCAATTAGCTGTCGTGGTATTCGCAGAGGAGGTGGAGGGGGTGGCCGCCGGCATCGCCAACGGTGCGCTGCTGAGCACCATTACCCGATCCCGAAGCCCAAACCGCATCGATTGATTGCCGGCCGTCTTCTCACCAGCCGGCGATGAAGAGGAGGAGGAGGTCACCGGCACGGAGTTCTTGCCTTTACAGGGGAACTGCTCCATCGACGCGCCCGCATTGCCACCGCCACTGGTGCTGAAGTCGCCTCGCTCGGTGTCTATGGTGGCGACGGATCCTGTGGTTGCCTTAGAGGCCTCCCGCACGAATGCTTCGGCAGCTAAAGGAGTAGTGAAGAGCGTGCAGGTGTACCACAGCTCCGGTGGAGTGGCTGGCGATGTCATCATCTCTGGTGTCTCGACCCGATTCACGCTCTCCACGTCTGACGTGCCGACTCTGTGCGGCTGCTCGTATGGCACCTCGACGCTAATGCGGCGCCTGGTGCTGGAGACTGCCGGCATAGCGACTGTACCGGCGAGTGCGGGGGAAGCAGACTGCACACGGCCAACGGCAATTGCATACGTGCACACCACCGTCTCCGACGATGTCGTTGGCGCGGCGGCGTCGGTGGCACCAGCAATTTTCACACGCGGGTCACCATGTTCTGCAGAGAGGGTGGTGCCAGCTGATTGCAGCCCCGATGAGATCGGCGTCAACAGCTCTGCAGGAGGCCCACTGAGCAGCTGCGCTGCGTCACCGACAGCGCCGACGGCGTGCGATCGAGTGACAGCCCTGCGAAAAGAGGTATTGCGGCAGTCCACGGGGCGCACGCAGCCATACCCCTGTGTCGGCACCTGAGCGCCGTAGACGACGCAGCAGCGCATCACTTTCTCGAGCCCTTCCGACTCCACATCGGCCATCGCCGCAGCGCTCGTGGGGCCGCTGTCGTCCTCCATACCGTTGCGCTTCGACTTCTGCTGCTCGCTGATGTTCTGCGCACACCGCATACGCATCCGCTGCTGCAGCGTGCAGAAGACGTCAATCGGCATGCAGACTGCATCCCTGGCGCTACCGCTGGTGCCGTCGTCGCTATCATTGCTAGCGGGGATTCGCTCCAATACCTCAGCATAGCCCCCCTTCGAGACCATCGGCGCCATCGTCTTGGACGTGGAAGTAGTAGGCCGTCCACCTACGGCAGAAGCGAGAAGGGGACTACCGCTTCCACTGTCAAGCGAATCGGTTCCGGGCTCATGTGCCTGCGACAGGAGCGTGTAGGCGATGGACGGCGTCGCCTTGTCCTTCGCAAAGCGGCAGCTCAGCACATTCGGCGAGTTCGGCACGTGGTGCTGGTGCAGTGTCACGACACAGGAGGCCGCGTCGCGCTCGTCCGCAAACAGGACAAAGCCGTAGCCGCGCGACTCGTTCGTCTTCGGGTGATGCGCCACTGACGCGGAGACAATCTCGCCGTACTGGCTGCACAGCTCGCGCAGCTTCGTTGTGTTCCACGTGAGAGGGAGGTTCGTGATGTACACGTTGCGGGTGGACATGGTGGCGGAGGCGGTGCCGGTGCCGGTGCCGGTGGGGGCGGGCTTTGTCGAGGACGCGTGGACGAATGCAGAGGCCGAAGGCGTGTGACACGAACGCGGCAGCTGCACGCTCGAGCGCGGCACTGATGGTGAGAGCAGCAGGGAGGCGGTGTCACTGGGGGAGAGCGAGAGAGGGCTACAGAAACGGTAGCCTGCACGCTGGGCCGCCGCTGCTGCCATGGCGGTCGCTCCGGCCGTGAAGGCCCTGGTCGCCGACGCGGATGAGTAGGAGAGAGAGCCCTCCTGCTCCTGCTGCCGCTGCTGTTGGTGTGTTGGATAGGGAGACAACACCGACAGTGTCTTGCTCTCTGAGGGAAAGCGAGGAAGGCCTCGCAGTGGCGACGCCGAGGTCTTCGCCGATCCCTTGGCGCTTATGAAGTTGCGTACCTCGGAGAAGGATGACGGTATAGACTCCCTGGAGGCGGCCACGGTGCTGCTCTTGCTGGCGCCGCCGACTGGAGAAGTGCACCGCAGCGAGTCGCCGCCGGCGCACGAGATGTCTAACGAGTCATTCGCGTTCGTCTTGATGCTGTCGCCGATTGAGTGGCGGCGCGCCTGTCCCCGATGTTCGTCGCCTGGGCTAACACTGGTTAGCTCGCAGCTGGGAAACCTCGGCGCAGAGCCAAGTGGCAGTAGCATTATCGACTCAGAGCCGGACAGTGGTGCGCGCGGGGAGAGGAGCCCATTCGCCGGCTGCTGCTGCTGCTGCTGCTGGAAGACCCGCTGTGGCAGCCTTCCTCCAACCGTGACTGCCCGGTTCGCCAAGCCCGAAAGCGGCGTCGACTCCATCGGTTGGCAAAGGCTGGAGCTGACGCTGTCACTGGCACCCTCTTCCTGGAAGCCTGGCGCGGCCGTTGCGTGAGCCATCCGCACGAACAGCGTGCGCGGCTCCTCGCCCTCCGCGCGGACATGCGCCTGGTTCAGCATCATCATGCAAGTCACCGCGCTATGTTTCTGCTCAAATAACACGAAACCATACCGGAGCGACTCGTTTGTCGTCGAGTGGTGCGCTACCTTGGCTGAGAGGACAGCGCCGTAGCGGCTGCAGAGCTCGCGCAGCATTGAGGTGTTCCACGAAAGGGGGAGATTTCGAAAATATAAATTACGAGACGGGCGACTGGACTCCTCCGACGGGGTGGCAGCTGCAGCAGCGGCGGCAGCGGCGCTGGCACTCGGCGTCAGGATGTACCCTCCGATGACCTGCTGGTGGTGCTGCGGCGTGGCGGCAGAAAGGTGATACGAGATGGTCGGGGGTGACGGCGAACGTGGTTGCGTCGAGTCGCCCAGCACGGCAGCCGTGCTGGGCGACACCGAAGCCACATGTGCCGCCACCACCTGGCCTGACCCAACATACGCCTGCGGTGGGGAGTAGAGCAGCACGTTAGTATTTCCTGGCGGCTGTTGTTGCGCCTGCTGTGGCTCCACTGCGAGTGTTGCCTGCGGCACCTGATACATGTAAAACGGCTGAACGCCAGGGGAAGATAAAAGCGAGTTGCTCGGCGTCTGCGCACCAACACCAGCACTCGTCCCACTGCCCACTGTGCCTGACGGAAGGGCAAAGTTAACGTCGGCGCCGTTCTGTACAGCAGCGCTGCCGCCCATCGGGGCCCCACTGGCACTGGGGCAATGGTGAGCTGCCGCGATCGATGGCTGCGGCGGTGAGACGAGCCAGAACCTGCTCATGTTGCCCGCCGCTGCTATCGCAGTCGCACTAGCAGGGAAGATGTGCGTCACCGCTATCGGCGGCGTTTTGCAGCTATGCGGCGAAGGATGCATCGAGGAGGAGCACTGGCGGTGTCGGTGGCGCGGCCGTTGCGGTGGAAGTGCCTGCGGCACCCCGCTCATAGAGGGCGGCATAGACAACGAGGGTTGCTGCGGCGAGGCCAAAGAGGGTGTCGGGATGGCGGGGTTGAGTACCGCGCTAGCGCTTGTCATGAAATAGGAATAGCGTGGCTGGTGTTTCTGCATGTGTGCAGCTGCATAGCCTGTCGGTAGCGGCGTCACGGTGGGCGTTGGGTTAGTGATAGAAACAGCGGCTGGCGAAGTCCGTGGCTGCATGGACTGCAGCGGCGGCACGATCGCGTTGCCAGAAGCCGCTAAATATGGTAGCGATGAGGACGCAATCGCAGCTCCAATAGCGGCGCGCTGATTGGAAGCGACGACTGCCGCTGAGGGATATGTAACACCGAGGAAGTCAGCGCGGCTCAGCTCCTGTGGGCGGCCATCAGTGCTCCGGTCTCCCTCGCAACCGCATTGCTGAATGTCTGGCGCCAGCGGGGAGTGGGGCCAATGCCGCTCGCTGCCACTATCCCCGCGGCAGCCTGGCATGCTAAAAGGGCTCAGGAGATCCACGTTCGTACAGGGGGTGCACGTGAACGTGTCGTCGTCGCTGTCGTGAGCCTCTGCAAGCAAGTGAGAAAGCGCTGTGGTGTCGGCGTGCAGAAACGCGCGCCTCTCACCGCCTCTGCCCACCATGTCGTCCTCACTCGCGAGGTCGTCGAAGCGCACAGCCGCGTCGACGGCCGCTTGAAGGGCAATCGATTCACCTGCATCGTTCCCATCGCCATCTGCACCCCCATTGAAGAAGCCGCCGCCGCTGCTGCTGGCGCCGCTCCGCCCGCTTCTCGACCGCAGCAGCGGCTTTACAATGTGGCCACCGTACACATCTCCCGAGCCGTTGCCCCCAGCTGTGCGAGCATCACCGAAGCTGCTACTACGGCTGGCGGTACCGCTATCACTGACTGCTGCCGCGAATGGGTGGGTGCGACTGCCTACTGTTGCGGCTGCGTTGCTCCCCCGGCTGGTGGGCGCCACGATAGCGGAGTGGGGCTTCTCTTGCAAAGAGAGGGAGAGCGATGGCGCCGAAGAAGATAGAAAATGTTTCTCTGTCGCTGCGACTGTTGACCCCGATGCCATCAGCTCTTGCGTTGTGGAGGATGCGCCAGTAAGGCCGCACTCGACTGTCCGCAGGGGCTCACTGACACCACCAAGCAGCCCACACCTCGAGAACTGCGCGTGGCGCTGTGTGAAGCTGAGGGAAGAGACGCAGACATCGACCTCACCACTGCGATGTGCACCACCACCTGATTCCGGGGTTACTACTCTGGCTGGTGCTGCGGATGCGTTTCCTTCGTCGCCGCCGAATGCATCAGCGCATCTGTGAAGACCAAACTGCCGTCGCAGTGGATGCGGCTGCAGCCCGGCGCCACCGACACCGTCCCCTGGTGATCCGAGAACGTGTGTGACACCATCACCCACACCTCCTCCTCCTCCTCCTCCTCCACTCGGCGCCGTCATATCAGAGTCGCCAGTGGCACGCATTACAGGCGAGGTGTGCAGCTGCTGCCCATTCGAACAGGTGTTCGGCATTGACGTTTTCTCGCCCCTCTCGATGACCACCACAGCACTCGAGGTATCCACTTTGCCGTGTGTTTCCTGACAGTCTGCGTAAGACAGTCACCCACAGAGAGTGAGAGGAGGCGGCGGAAGTGGTGGATTTGGGGAGTAGGGCGGCAGAGGAGGAGGAGGAGGAGGAAAGCGAAGCGGGAACAGAAAGAGGTAACAAGGAAAAAATGCAATGGAAGAAGTGAGCCCTCGAGCGCTCTGCACACACACACAGCGCTGGCACTCACGCAGAGCTGTAGAGTTTGTGTGGGTGGGTGTATGTGTGAGTGAGATGAAGTAAACAAGAAGATAAGCACAGAGCAACGGCCGGAATCAGCACGGAAGGAGGGGAACGATGTCACTCGACAAGCCAAAGAGCTTCGCGGCGTGGGGAAAGAGAGAGAGAGAGGCGGCGACTTTCTCTGGTGGTAGTGGTGTGGTCCTCACGTGAGGAACAGCACGCCGAACGGCAGCGCAGCAACACACGCAAGTTGCCGCCACCTCTCGCCCTCCGCCTCCTCAGCCGCCAAAGCAAAGGAAAAGGCAGCACTAAAGTGAGGCGGAAAAGAGCGAAGGACTAAAACAGCGGCGACGTTGTTGTGTTGGGTAGGCGCGGATGGTCCGATGTGTGATTGAGGCACCCCCGCTTGTCAAGTCCTGTACAGGCTGGGGGGGGGGGGGGGGGGGGGGGACGTGGCGTTACTTCCTTGCCTGGTCCCTCTCTCTCTCTCTCACTCTCTCGTACGCGCGTTCGATGCGGCTTCCCCTTGTATATGTGTGCCTAACCCGAATATGCGCACCTCGATGGTTAGCGGCAGTGACAGCGATGACAGAGAGGGGAGGGGGGGATGTGAATGGCAGCAGTGACGACAACCACAAACGACTAGAGCAGCAACGTAATGAATGAATCACGTTCAACCAGAGAGAGAGAGAGAGGGGAGGGGTGAAGAAACCGACAAGAAATATAAGAGGGAGAGGGCAGAGTCAGAGGAAAAGAAATGAGGAAGGACTGAATGATGATGGGGGAAGGGGAGGGGAGGGGTGTTGTGTGCTGCTGCTGATCTCTGTGAATCGCTGCGAGTGGTGCTGGCTGATGCGTGTCGTGGGAGGAAGGGGGAGAAGCGAGAGAGGGGAGAAGGGGGGAGGGGGGGGGAGTGGGCGCGCGCACGGCTCGCACTTGAGAAACAGCGAAAGAAGGGGGGATAAAATTATAAGAACGGAAAAGAGAGGAGGGCGGGGATGAGATGTGCAGCCAATGGGGGAGAGGAGACGCGCACCGGCAATAACAGCCAATGAAGCGCAGAGAGTAGACCGGCAGAGCAGAAAACTGAACAACTGAAGAGGAAATCGATGGCAACGAAGACGCGGCTGAACCGCTACGACTGCACAAAGACGCGCACACCGCGAGTAGATCGCCGCAAGCGCGCACGCGTATGTGTGGGGGTGGGGGGTGGGGGGTGGGGGTGTAAAAGTGACAGGGAAAGGACAGGCGGGAAGGGCGAGAAACGAAGTGCCAAGAAGATGCAACGAGGAAAAGCCAACAGTAATAGCCACGAAGCACAGCGAGAGAGGAGGAAAGAAGGAAGAGGAAGGAGGAGCGCTGCAGTAATCCAATAAAACTCCAGGGAAGGGCGGCCACGGTGATAGCGGTGGCGCTGTGTGGTGGAGGAGAAGGTGGGCGTGCGTGCACGTGTTATGCCGATGAACATGCCGTACGCGTATGCGTGTATACCGGTATTCTTCCCTTCCTACTCGTTTCTTCTCGAGAGTATTGGGTTGGCTGACCCACCTCCCAGGTTGACAGATCGTTTCTCCATCCCCTAAGACTCTTTCTGTTTCTTTGGGGCTGTGTTTCTACTTCTTCACCCTTGGGGGGGGGGTGCGCAAGCGAAAGCGACTTGTAAGAAAATACAGCCGCTCCACACACAGCCAGGCGGGAAAATACTTTGAGAAGGCGGAGGCGCAAGGGATAAATATTGAACAGAGATGATAGGCGAAGGGAGGTGCAAGTGGCAGTGATAGTGAAAAGCCCAGCCGAGAAAGAGAAACAGAGAGGGGGAGATACACAGTCAGGTACAGCACAACGCTGAAGCTGCTCGATGGCTTAGAGGTAGGAAGAGTGACTCACAGGCAGAAAGAACGAACCCTCCAGCGCGCCGCCAGATGAAAGAAACAAGCAGACAGGTACACACACGCACACACGCACACACAAAGCAGACGCAGCGGTACCAGCAAGAGCAGAGCGAGTACTAGAGCGAATCGAGAGAAAACGAGAGAAGCCTAAAGGATGGAAAATAATGAGAGCGAGAAGGACGTTAGAAATCAACTCAAAGTAAAGTCGCGTAAAATACCCTGGGGGGGAATGGAGGAGAGAGAGGAGGAAAAGATGTCGCGGGAAGAAGGCAAGTACGAGGGAAGAGAGAGAGAGAGGGGGGGGAGGAGAGGAGAGGAGAGGGAGAGCGGTAAAACAAGTGGCGAAACAACACTGATGTAAAAAGGCACAAACAAGCGAATGAAGCGGAGATATGTGACTCTATGACTATGAGGAAGTACGAAGGAGGAGAGAGAGGGGGGGGAACAGTCGAAGGAACAAGAAGGGGTGGGGGGAGGGAGGAAAGAGGAGGATGGATTCGCACTGACACTCAGAGATACAGACAGAGGAAAAGGGGGGTGGTGATGAAACGTGATTGGATAGAGAAGCTCTGTATGGGCGCCGGTAGACGTGGGGGAGGGGAGGGGGAGTGTACGTTGCCGTGGTTGAGACGAGTACTCGCTCGCCGGGAAGAGCAAAGGGTGAGAGAGAGAGAGAAAGAGAGAGAGAGAGAGGGGGGGGAGGAGAGACTGGCACCCACCATATATACATGAACAGCCAACGCGGAAAAAATGCAACTCGGGGTGAGAGGGGAAAACGAGGGAATACAAGAAAATCGGGAAAATGAGATGAAAAGGGGGGATGACAGAGACGGCGGCAAACCGTACGCAGGAGTAAGCGGAAACACACGCACACACACGCACACACGCACACACACACACACACACACACACACACACACACAAAGGATAAGCGATTGAAAATGTATGAAAAGGAGTGGGGGAGGGAGGGAAGGAGGGAGGGAGGGGGTATAGCGGCGTGCGTGGAGGCCGGAGGAAGAAGAAGAGAAGGAAGAATGGTGGTGTGAGGGGAGGGGGGGTCTTCACCGTGTCTGGTGGCAGTGGCTTTCGGGAGAGGAGAGGGGGAAAGAGGGCGCGGGGTGAGGAGATAAGGATGACACGAGGAGGCGCGGCACCTTCTCCGTGCTACACGCACGTGCACAGGCGGAGACACGGGCCAAGGAACGTCACCCTCTCGTATATCCGCTGGGGAAAGGGTGGGGACGAAAGGAAGGAAGCTCTGTGGATGCTGAGATGATGATATGAGCGAGGCAAAGAACAACAAAACGGCCGCACTTCTTGATGCAGAGACCCCTTGTGCTTGTTGGGTCACTGTGACGGTGTGCGTGCGTGCAAGTTATGTCGTTCACGCTTTGAAGATGTGGAGGGAAAACACAGAGGGAAAGAGGGAGAGTAAGAGAGGGAGGCGATAGGAGGGGAGGGGGGAAATGGCAACACAAGGGCACGTACGGACGCATGCAGGCAGAGACGCGGGGCACACATGAGGAACACGAAAAGCGCATGCGCGCACACTTGTGTATTGGTTTAGTGGTGGAGTATCCGGCTCGCTGTGCATGTGCGACTCGGTGAACATGTGCATGCAGACAGGGCCAGCAAGCACACGACGATGGGGCGAGCGCCGCGCGATGGTGGCGAAAACACAGCATTGCTTTACGAAACATACAGACGCCAGTGTTGGCGACCTCTGCCCCCATCCCCACCTCTGGCAGAGATGGTGCCTCGCGTATTTCTACTCCATTAGGTAAACGCAGCATGTCTACCGTCTCTCCCCCTCTCTCATAGTTCATACTGAGCTCTACAATGCCGTTCGCTTCCCTCTCTCTGACTTTCCTTCGGATGGCGCTTGATGCTCAGGCTGATGCTGTTGATGCGCTGCTTAGAAGCCCTTAGCGGATGTCCCCTCGGGTGCTTTGGTTCCTTCGAATTTTCCTCGTACTGCGCTTGCGCCCGGCCGTCTCTCCGCGCCGCACTCTCCTCTGCCCCCCATTCCAGCACACCCGCAGAGATCAAGTGCTGCCTCTCCCTCTCTCTGCCCCTTTCTTTCCTCAGTCGGTACGCGCCACACTGCCTAACAAGCGAGCCCGACACCTGTGTGCACGGCGAGCGATGTGAGAGAGAGACTGAGGAAGTCAAATTATCATATGACGCCACCTTCCGCTATGCACGCGTACGCAGGCACTGGTCCTCACGCCATTCCCTCTCCCTCTACGCGTTCCGTGCACTTTCCCCTCGGCTCTCCACGACTTCACTCATCCACCGCAGCTGAAGAGACGACTGAAGAAATTACGGTGCCGCTGCCGCTGCGGCAGCTTTGTCACTCCGGCAGGGCCGTCACCATCCGCAAGTTTGGGCTTGTGTACTGACGACAGCGGGGGTCCGCTCGTCGGTGTCAAACCAGGATGAGCAGTTGATACAGGCGCAAGGGCCGCCAGGCTCGGAGTCGCAATACTCGCATTGCCGACCCTTTCCGAGCCACCCTCAGGCAACTTCATCGATGACATTGACGAATGAAAGGGGACAGCGTCAGCGAGGACGGAGTGCGGAGGCGGCCACAGTGCAAAGATCGCCGCCTGTGGTGCGGGAAAGAACGATGCGAAGGGAAGATGGAACGGTGCAGTAGAAATGATGGTCGGCGAAGGCGGCTGGTGCGGCTGCTGTGATGCTCGCGGCTCTTCGCCTCCGTCTGGTTGGTCCGCATTAGCCACTGCAGCGGCAGTCGAGACCGCCCTCACCACGCTGCAAGATGAAGGCGCTACAAAGCCTGCGAGCACATGCGCCCCGTGTCGCACCACTGCCGGAGGTGGCGCAGTGGCAGCATTGCTGATGGCAGAGCCCGAGCTTGTCGCATGCAGCCGCGCAGCAGCAGCGGCGGCCCTGAGGTCCTGTGCGGTGAGTTCTGTAGACAACGGTGTTGCTACGTCGCACTCCTCACGCTTCTGATGTTGAGAGGTCAAGCGCGTGAGATGGCGTCGCACAGGGTCTTCTAGCTCGGCAACGGCGGTGCTGCCTCTTCGATCACCTCTTCGCCTTCTGCGCCCCTTCCGATGCTGGCCTTCCCGCCTCGGCCCTGCCACTGTCTCGGGATGCGTGGAGAGCCTGGCAGCCGTGTGTAGTGAGCGCGATGCCTCGTATACCTTCGGCATCGCACCAACGACGTCGTGCGCACCCAGAGCGGCGGAAGGAGGGAAGTCTGTCAACGAAGATGAAGACAAGGATGTGCGCAGTACATCAGTCACCTGCGTCGGGTTGGCTGAAGATGCACAAGCGGCAGCATGACTACCATCCGTGTTCCCATTAGTGGCCTGCACCTCGATGCGCACCGCGAGCTCCGGCTTGCCCTTCGTGCAACGTGAGCTCGCGTCTTCCACCGCCGGCTGCTCCGCTTGCTGTGCCGGGACTCCTGCACCCCTCTCTGATATTTCGGTGTCTATTGGTGAGGTAACTGCAGCGCGAAGGAAATCAGCTCGCCGCAGTGGCGACGGCGACGAGGACGCCGACGCCTTCAAGGCTGTCGGCAGGTTCACCCACGCTCGCGTGCATTCTTCGGCCAGCTGCACAGATGAAATCAATGGTGCTTCAGAGGGTGGTGAGGCATGTGAGCTACGGCTGGGAACAGTAGAAGAGTGCTGTTGTGCGAGGGAGGAAGGCACGCGGGACAGCATGTCAGGCACAGCTGCGGGTGGAGACAACAACGATGGCGGCGCCGGCGCCCCAACCTCCGGAGATGCATCAGACACCACCTCGGACGTGCCGCGTGCCGTATGGGTCACTGCCCTGGCGGCAACATCCTCAATGAATGTGGCGGTCGTCTCGCGAGGCTGCACCTCTAGCTGCTTGCCAGTGGGCGAGTGGGTGCTCATGTGGTGACACTGCACTGCAGCTGCATGGGGCACATCATAGCTGTCCTGGAGCTGCCGTCGCTGGGTAGGCCGATTGTACAACTCCTGCTGCGCGGGGCCGCACGGTGCCGCTGCCTCTTTTACCGGTGACGCGTCAGCGGCCTTCAGAACACTCGTTGTAGTCATCGCTGCAGCCCTTTCACGCCACTGGCAAGTAGAGCCTCGAAGAGCCCCCTGTTGCAGAGCATAAACCTCGAGCTGCACAGACGTCGGCGGTGGTGGCGGCACCGCACGCTGCGGCGGCGCCACAGCCATCTCTAAGAAAGTGGCACCAGCAGCAGGGGCTGTAGTGGTGTCAGCGGAAGTTGCAGTAGTGGACAGCGACCACCGCTGCTGTTGCTGCTGTAGCGCTTCCCGCAGCACTCGGCACGCCCTCTCGCGACGGCAGACGGACTCCTTGGCGAAGGCGCCCACAGCGCTGAGCCGCGCCGTGTCAGTATAATCCGCCTCGCCGAGAGCTAGCAGGTGTGCTTTGGAGGAGCCGTCGCTGACTCCCGGCAGCGACTCAGACGGCGGCGTGCGAAATGTGGTCGATGTCAGGGATTCCGGCATGAACAGGTCAGCAAACAAGCACTGCCTGCGTTGTGGGCACTCTGGCAGCGGTGAAGAAGGCGACGACGCGCGCATCTGATCCGAGGCGGGGCCGAAATTGGCAGTAGGCGTCGACCAGCAACCCCACTCACCGAACGCATGCAGCAGCCGCATGGTCAGATCCTCCGTCTGCCGCCGTACGGCGCGGATGGTGTAGAGAAGGGACAAGGCACGCTCCGCCTCTGCCGTGGCAGCCACCCGCTCCACTTCACTCATCACCGGAACCGCAGCAACAAGCGACTGCTTTCTCTTCGGCTCGGTGTCATTAGCCACTAACGGCGACGCGGAGGTATACGAGGTCCGCAGCTCATCGCCAGCCTGTGCCGCAGATGAAAACACCTCTCTATCACTCTGTGTCTCTGCGGTATTCGTAGGGTGGATTGATGGGCCCTCCATGGCGACCACGTCGTCGATCGCCACTCTCGGCTGCCTCAACAGCTCTGTGCACACCGCTCGTGCGAGCTGCAGCCCCTGTGCTGCGTACGCGGTGCGTGCTTCAGCATTACAGTAGAGCATCTCCAGCGAACGCTGCCTCGCGAGCTCGAAGGCGGCGGGGTCAAGTTGAAAATTGAAATACGACGATGACGATGGCGGTGCCTGGAGCGGCTGCGCAGCGTGCCCAGTGGCGACATTGCCTACGCTGCCACACGCCCCAATCGAGATGGCCGCTGAAGGGGCGCCACACGACCCCAGGGCACTCACATCTAGGTGAGGCCGGCTCGTAGTGCCAGCAGCACCGCCGCCGCTTTCAAAGCTGTCCAGTGGACATGCCGCACACCGCTGGTCGTGGGTGAGGGGTGGGACACCGACGCTGCACTGGTAGCGCTCAAAGTCGCTGAGGAGTTCCTTGGCTTGCTGCACACTGGCCGAGTACGCTGTAGTCGCCTGCGTCTCCTCCAGCAGCGCCTGCCACGTCGACGGATATTGCGACGTAGCGGTAGTGGCTGTAATGAGGGCACTGGTGTTGTGCACGCAAGACAAGAATGCACTCGCAGCTCCGCCGACATCCGGCAGTATCGTCCACAGCGGCGGGCACTTGATGGACGGACAATCAGCGGTATTGCACAGCCGAGTCGTCGGTGCAGGTTTCGTGTTCAGTGCGGGTGGGCACACGGGGGTCTCTGTGGCTCTTCTGCCCGCGAAGAGGCCGCTGGTTGTCAGGCAAGCGCGGTGATGAGCAGCGGCCACATCGCGCGACGGCGAAAATGTTCCTGATGGCTGCGATGCTCGCGGCAAAGGGCTGGCCCCGTGCCCACGCTCGTGCAACATTATTGATTTCTGCTGTGGCAGCAGGCACTCTCGCGCCAGGGGCTGGTGGCCTTTTAGCGCCTCTGCTGCTGTCGATGGAGCAGCTCAAGCATTATCGTTTTGGGGCGTGGAGGCAATGCCTCTCCCGCGTTGATGAGTAAAGGGAAAGAGTGGAACCCAAGAGGAAGAGAGAGACAGATGACGGCAGGAGCCAAGCGATGAAGGAGAGCGAGAGAGCGCACAGGTGTGCAGCTGCAGGGAGCTCCACTGGATGTGTTGAGAGCCCTCACATTCGTCACACTCCATGTTCCTTCTCACTCCTGCACCTCACCTCGCCTCTTTCCCTCTGATCGCGCATCAGCGTGGGCACAAAATCGTCACACGCGGGGGGAGGGAAGGAAATGCGTGAAGAGAGGGGGGGGGGGAAGTCGGCTCAATGAAGTGAGAGGGGCTCCATTCCTATTTTTGGAATCGGTGAAGGGCGATGCCACCAACACCTGCCGGACGTTGCCAGGTAGGGAAAGGCAGATTTGTGTACTTGAACTTGCACCGAACTGCTGATCGTCTCTTCGACGACTTCTACCAACGTGCATGGGGCCCACCCGCTCCCTTGACCATCGTGCCTCGCGCTTCCCCATGTCGTTCGTTAGACACCTTTATTGGGTGGTACGCGGGGTCGCGGCTCGGGCCGTATGCGAAATTGTCGGCCGAGTTGATGAGTTGAACCGTCACCGCGTACGGGAAGCCTGTCATCGGTGTGGGCATCTCGGCATTAGCCGCATGACCACGTGCGTCGTCTTAACCGAAGACAGAGAGGCCTGACGTATTGACCACATGCATGAACGTCTACCGCTGCCACTCGGCGACTCCTTGAGTGCTGGAAGAGCGCAGCAAACCGCGCACAGCTCGACCGCGTTCACGTTGCCTGCGCCTGACGCCTCCCCCTCTAAAGGGCTACTGGCGAGGGCTGTCGGCTTCGTGCGCCAATGAACGCACGCCGCTGCCCCACCCTGGTGGTGTTGCACATTTATGAAGGTCGTACTCTGTGGTGGACGCCTGAAGATGCGTGACGCGGCGTAGTCTGATTGATGCTGCTCGTTGATGCCACGCGCTAAGTCCACATTGTGCAGCTTGAGGCAAATCCACCCGCAAGGCAGAGAGGAGACCTCGCGTTTGTCTTTATAAAGCAGGCGACGCGTCATCGTGAGAAACATTCGAAAATGTGTGAAAAGGCCTCAGCAGTACTCGGGGGGAGACCAAAGGCGACCCAGGAGCCACTCCAGTTCTTCTCGTAGCAGTGACTCAATTGAAGCAGCTCGCAGCTTGGTGCACGTCTGTCGGCCAACGCCACGCCAGCAAGCCCATGCCTATGGGAGACGCCCGGTCTCGTTTGCTGCTCAAAAAGTGATGCCGGCCTTTTTCCCGGCGCGTCGAGTCGCCTGCAGGGCCGTCCCCACCGCTTGTGTCGACCACCCGTCAGTTGGGCGCTGTCGATCCACACGCTCACGTGATCGCTAGAGGTGAGTCGCCTCGCACGCACACACAGAGGATGGCAGACCAATGCTGCCTGCCACCATCTGCACCACCGCTGGTCCAGCGGCCAAGTCCGTTGGGTGCGCGTTCGTCGCTGATGCACGGAGCCGCCTCTCGCTCGCAAGCTGAAGAGCGCCCGCAGATGCAGGGGAAGAAGCACCTGCAACAAGGACGCTGTCAGCTCCGTCACCCCTCCACACTCGTCGAGCACGAGCTCCCGGGGCTGCGTAACGATGCTCTTTTCCAGCCAGCGGCTGGCTTGTCGCGGCCAGAGTGTGAGCCGCCGTCTGAGACGTCCCTTCCTCTCTTTCACTATGGTGAAAGCCGATCCGAGGAGAGGGCCCGGTGCCGCGCTCGCCTCCTGCGCACCTCGCGTCGTGTACACGACACGAATGCGGGCGCGGCATCCCCCGTAGGGCGGCGGCCATTGCTGCGGCGAGTCGGCAGGCGGGCACTGCTGTGGGACGTGCGCACGCAGTGCGGCAGTCTCAGCTCGCACCTCACACAAGGCGGTGCGGAATTCCGGAGCCGACACGACCTCGTCGCCCAGTCGGTTGTTAGTCGCCGAGGAGACGCTGGCAGAGCCGCCACAGGTCGCCCTCGGTGTGCTCCAGCCCGCATCCAGGCTTGTGGAAGGCAATGTAGGACTGGAGCGTCCGAAGCCCCTACAACTCGTCCCAATGCAGTGGGCAGCTCTCTTCGCTCGCCCGTCCCTCCACCAGGCAGAGAAGACTTTGAGGGGCCCCCTGCGCTCGTCGTTTTCGCGCTGGGTAATGCACACGTCTGGGAGGCGTACTTCACTTCACAAGAGCTTTATGATGACTGCGTTGTGGGGGAAGGGGGTGACACAGCTCGACTGGGCGGGGCCTCCCATGGGGTCCCCTCGTGCAGATGGGATGCGAGTAAGTTGTCGCATTAACCCCCCCCCCCGAGACCCGGTCCGGCTTGTGTGAGAAGCTCGAATGTGGCGCACAGGATGTGGTGTGAGATCGAGCCATTGTTGAAGATGCAGTCGTATGACTGGTGTGTATTTCCCTTCAGTGGGGAGAGGGGGGTTCAGCTGATCTCGACTTGCTCGCTTCGGGGGGGGGGGGGGGGGGGGGAGAAGAGTGAGGGGGAGGGGGCGAGAGAAGAGAAGCGAGACTCGACATTATTCACCGCTCTTCCGCACACAAATGCCAGAGTATATGACAGTCACCTCCATTACGATACCCTCGAGTGGTAAAGATGCGCTGGTGTAGGCGCTGAGGGAGGAGTAATCGTGCCCATGTAGTGATGGCGGGTGACGCAGTGAGTGAGAAGCACGGTGAGTAAGGCGGGAAGGTGCGTGGGTGTGTTCGCGCATGTGTACGGGGGGGGGGGGGGGAGCAATTTGCCACAGAGGGAGAGAGAGAGAGACGTGCGCGTAGACCATGCCAGCCAGTCAGAGAGAGAAAACGATGAGGAGGGGGATGAGAAGGGAAGGGTGGGGAAGGAGGAACGCGGAGGACAGGGAGAGTGCGGGGACGCCTACGCAGCTGCGCCGAAGCGCGTAGTTGACACGGTTGGTGTACCTCAAGAGAGCCAATGGCGGGCTAGGTGGAGCAATGGAGAGATGGGGGAGAAGAGATCGAGGCAGGGCGGCGTACTCCCTCGGTTATCTGCATGTCCGCATAGGGGTGAAGGCTTTGGACGCAAAAGAGGAACCGTTTACCACGGCAGTACCAGCAAAACAGCGAGGCGAGCGCACATCCTCCAGCGAGCGACGACGTTCTCCGGCGTTACGTAGTCCTTCGTGCAGCAGTCTGGAGGGGTGGGGAGCTTGCTCGCTCTCCTTTGTGGAAAGGAGGAGAAACTGACAGCGTCACGCATCAGCCACACTGGACGAGATCGTACTCCATGCAGTCGTAGTACACAGCAAGAATGGCCGACAAAGCGCTGAGCGCGGTGCACACGTGCCAGATATGATGACTGTTGCCGATGTAGTCCAGAGTGGAGGCGGAGACGACGTAGGTGACCACCAGCTTCGGCACGCAGAGCCGGTCCCACAAAGTAACTGCGGTGACGGGTGGCAAAGATGTGGACGGCACAGAGGTCGCCTGCGCTGCCGACTCGGGCGCGACGCCAACGGAGGAGGCACAGTGCGAGCGCGCAGAGCCACGCAATGACGATGAGGCCGCTGCTGCAGCTCGTGCATCCACCTCCGTCATACCCGCATCCCTTCTTAGCTTCTCGGCAGAAAGCGCGGCCGCCTCTGCCGCCGCCACACGCCGCGTGTGATGTGCGGCTCGTCTCGTCCAGTGAAACACGACCACTTCTGGGAAGCGCGAAGCGTTGACGAGGCCGCCAAGAAATAGCCACGCGTAGGAGGCGTTGTGGTAGTGCGTGGCTTGCGTGAACCCGCCCATGGCTGGGCGGCTCTTGGGGTGAACCAGCGCCAGGTACACGCCCAGGTGCAGGAGGCAGTAGACCCCGACAACAGCGATGCGCTGGCGCGCGCTGACGGGTACCGGGTCCGCGGTAGTGCTTGCCACCGCCGCTGTGCTGGACGCAGTCGACGCGCTGCCGAGTCCAGCCGAGGATAGGTGCCGATGCCGCTGCACCCAGGCGAGGAGAAAGTGTTGGCCAGCGTGGAGCTCTGGCGGCGGCGGCAGCGGGCGCGGCTGACGATCACGGCCGCCATGCCTGTCACGTTGCACCGGTGGCGGGCATGGCGGCGCAGAGAGGAGCGGACGGCCCATCAAGAACTCCAGCACGGCAGCGATGACAGCAGCTGCAGCCCACTGCGCCAGACACAGCGCCAGCGCGCACACCTCAGCCACCACACCCCACATCGGGGCCAAAACAAGCACGTAGATGCACAGCAGCGTCGTAACCACCATCAGCGCCCCCGTCCACAACTGAGCAGACTCACCGGCACACGGCATCCCACACGCGAAGTACGCGTAGGCGCTACCAGAGATGGCGAAGACGACGCCCAACACGTCACACTGTAGGAGCTGCTGGTAGCCGCGAGGGGTGCGGCAGCAGGGCATGAAAAGATGATACAGCACTGATAGAGAAAACGTCAGCAGGAAGAGGACCACCAACGGTATGAGGGAGAGAGAAAGGCGGGTGTCAACGCTCATGGGCGGCGGTGGAAGCGCCGTATCGATGACTGGCATCATCGGCGACGATGGTGCTGCCAAGTCGCCCAAGAGAACGGCAAAGAAGCGAAATGTGGACGAAGGCGTTGCGGCACCAGCAGCGGCGTCGCTCAGCACATGCCGTGGGGATCCCGCCACATCACCGGGAGGCACGTATCCCTGCACGCGGTCCTTGTCAGTCTCTGCTGCAGCTGCGCCAGGTGTAGCTGCGCGTCTGTCCAGTCCACGTAGCCACGACGGCACTTCAGTTTCCGCCCTGTGGTGCCGACGAAATGGCTCACCCGCTGAGCGCTCGCTGAAATACGCACCGCTGCCACTGTTGCTCATCGCCGTCACTCGAGGTGGCCATAGCAACAGCAGCGCCATGAGCACCACCATGGCAAGGTGGGACACAACGTTGAAGGTTTCGTTGTGGAGGTACAACACGAGCGAGCCGAGGGCCTCGCGCTTGCGCAAGGAGCGATGTCGGAAGCCACGTCGGATGTACGGGTTGAACCGAAGCCACGCATCCACCTCGTAAATGGAGACAGTGCCACGACGCCAGCTGGCGATCTCGCGGCCTACACGCGACCACAGCGATCCGGCAGAGGAGAGAGCAGCTGGAGAAGAACCATCAGACGAGAAGGACGACGGGCCGCCCTGGCCTCGCTGCATCGTCGCGGTTAACCCGATAGGGACATCATCATTGTGGCGAGGCATGTCCCGCGGACTGGTGAGGTCGGTGCGGGTCAGGTGTTTTGGGCCCATCGAGTGGCAGTGAACGGTGATCAAGGTGCGTCGCACGCCTCCCGTTGCAACGGCGCACAGAAGGGGAAGAGAAGCAACAAGACGTCTGCGTGAGGTGTACACGCTGAGTGAGGGGAGAGTCGAGGGTGTAAAGGAGGAGAGGGAGAAGGGGTCCGCGGAGGACGACAGGTGTGCGTGTGTCGGTGTCTGGGTGAAGGCTTGGGTGAGCAAATGCCCTGCTGTACTGTTATCGGCTACTGATCCGGTGCGGGTGTGCACCGTGCCTATGGAGGATCCCTTTTGCTCTCTGTCTTGCGCAGGTGGAGGGGTGGAGAGGGGGCGAGGAGAGGGGTGGGGAGGCAGTGAAAAGGGCGGTAAAGGCAGAGGGAGGGCATGTGTGGACGGACGCAGAACTTGGAGAGGTGCCGCAGCGCAGCGATGACTGCCTACCACATGCGTAGTCGAAGAGCATCAAGCACATGCACAAGCAGGCGCGCGCGAGCAATGCCACGTTTGCCTCTTCGCTCCTTCGCTGGCGCCAAAGGCGACTTCTCAGGCGGTGGAAAGGCGCGTGAAGGGGGGAGGAGGGGGGAGGGGAGGGAGGGAGGGAGGGAGGGAGGGGAGGAGAGGAGGGCGTAGAGAGTGGTGGGGCGCAGGCTCATGCACGAGCGAACACATCATGGTCTATTGCAAGTACGCCTCTATGAAGTTGGTGAAGGCAGAGGGAGAAAGCCCACGTCGGCCGTTCTGTTAGGGTCTATGGGGTCCGTCTATGAAGAGTTGACACGCTCGCACACCCACGCCGCGGTCAACCTCAAAGCAGCGGTAAAAGGGAAAGAGAAGAGGTGAATGAGAGCACAACGGGGGAGGGTGAAGGGAAAAAACACTCAAAGAAGCTACTCAGGGGTGAGCAGGAGCAGAGGAGCATCACACAGTGCGACTCTGTGCCCGGGTCACGCGCAGAGCCTCCTGATGCGCGTGAGCAAAGCGCCGATGCACAGGCAAGTCAAGTCCTCCGTCAATGCCGCTCAACAGAGTGTGCCACCCGACCGCACCGGTGCCTAATCCCGTCGATGAAGCAGCGTGAGCATTCGAAGTGATATCAGTACCACCTTGAGAAGTCTCTCCCAGTATACCCACCGCGCCGCCGTGCTCTGTTCCTGCTGTTGCAGTGGCATAGGCATAGGCGGCAGCGGCGATGGCTGCATCACCCGCCACACAAGTCGCTGTAGACACGGCCGAGCGATCGACGAGCGTCACGGTGGGCATGCGCAACGCATGGACGAGCTGCAGGCGAAGCTGCCTCGCGTGCTCAAGAGTGTCGGCGTGCTCGGCTTCAACCATTTCGAGCTTTGATTGCACGCTGGTGAGCTCGTCCTTGAGCAGTTTCACCTGAGAATGCACTGCCTCCTCCGCAGCTTGACAGCGTTGCTTCTCAAAGGATTCGAAGAGCTCGTGCTGCGCCAGGGAAGACTCCCCAGTCAGCTCTTGCCGCGCAAGTCGCTCACGTAGCTCCAGCGCGTGTAAGTCGGCTGCTAAGAAGGTTCGCTGACGTACTGCAGCGCACTCTTGCTGCCAGTGGAGCAGCTGCGCCTGGCAGAGCAACAGCTGAGAACGGCAAGGTCCTTCCACAACGTTGAGGAGTCGGTCGCGAGACTCAGCCTCGTCCTGCGCCACGGTGTCGCGTCGCTCGGCCTCCATGAAGAGCAGCTGCTGCGCCACCCACGAGGCAGCCTCTGTGCGCACAGCTGCCAGAAGCTCGAGGGTTCCGTCCGAGTGCTGTGTCCCGACGTCACGCTGCAGTGGCACGGAAGGCGGCGCAGCTTTCGGGGTTGGCTCACCTGCTGCTGCCGCGCGAGAAGTCTCCATCGGGGAAGTGGCGCAGTCGACACGGGCAGCAGTGCGCCCTGCCGCCTCCGCTTCTCCTTGCTGAGTCACATGCTGTTGCTCCAGTTGGCGCTGGTACTGCAGCTGGAGGTCCATCAGCTCCCGCGTGCGCTGTCGCACCTCATCATGGAAAGCCCGCATTTGTGCTGCCACGACATCGAGGTGCGCCTGCTGCTGCACGGCCGTGCGGGCCTCAAAGCTGGCCAGCTCGTCCTGCAGTAGTGGCAGGGCTACCTCAGCACAGTGAGCAGCAGCGAGGGACTTCCACTCCGCCGCCTCTTTCTCAGCGTGGCGGCAGCGCTGCTCCTCTGACTGGCTAGCCGTCGGCGCAGTTGCAGTGACGGCCTCTGTCTGCGCGCTCCCTGTGCAACGGTCCGGCTGCCTTACCGCTGCAGTGACACCGTCGTACGCACCACGGCGCTCACCAGCTGCGTCGCCGAGGAGTGCGGGGGCGCCCTGCAGGCATGCCAACCTTCGATCCGCCTGCTCGAGCTCCACCCTCGTCGCGGCATACCCTGCACTCCCTCCCATGGGAACACAGGAAGCGCCTGAGGTAGAGAGGCGTAGTAAAAGTGGCACCTCTGCACTCAGTCGATCCCCGCGCAGGGCATCACGGCACGGGTTATCTTGGTGGGTGAAGGATGCAGCAGTACCACGTCGCCGCATGGCACCTGCGTGGGCGGCACCTCTGCAAAAACTGCACAGCGATGCATCGTCGCCACTTCCGCGGCTACCCTCGGTGCTGCTCGCGGTGGACAGCTTGGATGGAAACTCAGTGTCTTCGTGTTGAGCGTGACGCCGCTCACGGAAAGAAAGGCTGCAATCACAGTGACAACGACAGCAGGAGCTGCAGAGGCTGTCACTGTCCTTGTCACTGCTCCACTGCACTGGTGTTGTGCCTGTTTCCGACGAGGCGTCACTGCAGTAAGTCATGTACTGTGTTCCCCTCGCTTTGCAGCTTGGGTACGCGTCACGTCGCGCAGCGGTGCTTGGTGTGTGTGGCTGCCTTGCAGGACGTGCATGCGACGCTCGTCTCGCCCTTCTGTGAGCATCGGCCGAGACGACAAAGACATCGCCGTCTGGTGTGTCGCTGCGACACGTGCAGCTGGTTGGGCAGCCGCACGACGACGTCGACAACGATTGTGATACGAGAGCGGTGCTGGCGGCGGCGGCGCCTGGCCCTGCTGGCCGCCTAGGGCCGCACTTCTCAACCTGAGCCGCCACCCGCCGCCGCAGGTCGGACAAGCAAGTCGCATCATCGCCCAGCTCCACTGGTGCAGCTTGTTTGGGTGAGGCAGAACGTTGGTCGGTCATCGTGGAGCTGGTCGTGGCGAGCTGGTACGTCCCGTCGCAGGATGTGCTGTCGCTCTCGTCCTGGTGTGATAGAAGAGAACCATCACGCGACCACCACTCCGCCACGTTGGCAGTGCTAGGGGCAGGAGAAGAGGAGTCGTCAAGGCCGTCGCCGCCACCAACACTCGCCACCGTCGCGCTGGTGCCACCAGCCGGCACACGTTGGTGCTGCACATCCTCGCATCCACGCTGCAGCTGCGGCTGCACCTGCACAAAGGCCCTCGGTGAGAAGGTCGCAGGTGTGGCGCAGGACGACGGCCTGGGGACCGGCAACTGCTGCTGCTGCCGGGCTGGTAAGGCAGGGGCAACAAGCGGCCCAGGAACGGTAGTGTGTGTAACCACCTGAGGCTGTGGAGGGCCCTCTCGAGGTCGCTGCAGGAGAGAGGCGAAATGGGCGTTCCCCTGCAACATTTCTTGCGACTGTTGCTCCCGCTGGTGATACGGTCGCAACGGCTGCTGGGATACCAGCTGCGAGTGTGATGACCGCCACCGACCCGACGAGCTCGACGATGAAGACGAGAGCATCATTGCTGAGCGCGAAGATGGGTTAGATAGCGACAGAGATAAGGAGGGTGAAGAACGTGAGCGGGAGGTACTTGAGAAGCCCTGGGTAGAGGAGAAGAGAAGGGGGGAGGGAGGGAGGGAGGGTTAGCATGCACAGGGGAAGAAAGAATGGAGCGATCCGGGTGGGCCATTAGCGGCTGCGGCTGCTGCCGTCCCTACCACCACCTCGTGCAGCTGCTGGTCGTGACGGTTCGCCGACTGTGCCCCTCTCCTCCTCGCTTCGCAGAGAAGCAGAAAAAGAGGCAGACGCAGTGCACGAAGACAACAGGAGCTGCCATCTACTCTCGAGTGTATGCTTCGTCTCCGTCTCACTCTCCTTGGTGAGTGGGCAGCAGGCAGGAGCGGAGGCAGGGGCCGCGTGGCGGAGCCAAATCCCGCACACGTACAGGGGAGGAGTGAGATGACGACGACGACGATCGTCCGTCGCGAGGCGAAAATAGAAGCGTACAAAATGTGCGAAAGAGGAGGTGGGTGAAAGAGCGAGGTGCGAGCACGACTATCGGCGGGGTTGCAGGCGCTGACTGGGCGCGAGAACGGGGGGAGGGGAGGATACGGTGGGGAACTAAAGTAGACCCGCATGACGAGAGAAAAGGGCCAATGTGCTCTCCCTTCACGTACATGTCCTCCTCCTCCCCCCCCCCCCCACGGCCTCTCGCCCTCGACCTCGCTTCGGTCTCTCTGGCCAGGACTTGCCCCCCCCCTCCCCTCCGCTCAAGGCGGTGCAGGGCCTTTCCTTGCCCAGGGAACAGCGAGGGAAGGGAGGGTGGGAGGCGCATCTCACACGATCGACGTGCCGCTGTGAGTTACGCACGGAAGACGAAACCAAAAAATAAAAATACAAATTTTCAATGGAAAGGGGGCCCACATTTTCGTTGGTGCGCCGCCGCCGCCCCCTCCCTCCCTCCTCCTCCGTCCGCGTGTTGGATCCGGCGAGAAGACGGAAAGGGGGGGGGGTCGGCGGCGGTTCCCTGCAGCGTCCCACTACACCTGCACGGACAACGTCCACACTCCTAATGGCACGAACGTGCGTGAGTCAGTGAGTTAGCAGGCGCGCGAGTGCGCATCTGTGTACAACACAAGAAAGCTGCAGGTGTGTAAGGGGGAGAACTAGCCGAGGAAGCTGCAGGCGTGCGCTCCACGTGCGTCCCTCACGGAAGCACGATGAGGCGCTGCCAACAGGGGAAAGAGAAGAGGAAAGGAGCGGCTGGAGCTGTGAGGCTGACCTCTGAAGAGCGGCAAGCGAGGAAAGGGGAAGTCTAAGGACAAGTAAGAAGCAGAAGCAACAACACAGAACAACAAAAAGAGGGGAAAACGAAGAACGAATGGGGGATGATCCGAAGATAGCAGGTAGGCCACAACGATCAACACACACGCACACACGGGAGTCCGCAGAGTGAGAGAGACGCACATACAGCCATATCGATGCGCATAGCGCACGCTCTCTCTCTCTCTCCATTGCAATCGCTATGTACACCACTCTCTTGCGCTTTCGTTCTCACCCTGTGTTTCTGGCAGTATGCTGGCATGGGTCGATCGGCTGCGAGGGGGAGAAAGAGAGAGAAGGGAAGATCGGATGGACAGGCTTGGCTGCGGCTGTGTGAACGACTGGAGCAGCCGCGCACACGGACGCTGAGAGGTGAAGCCAAGAGAGAAATGGACGCTAATACAACCACCACCGCTGTCCAGCAGAGCGAGCGTGAGTGTGATCACGCGTACAGGTCGGCCCTTACAGGGCATCCCAACCACCTTAGAGCCGCGCTGTCGCAATCTTCGGTACATCGTTGAGGTCCACATTACCGCCGGAGAGTACAATGCAAATTCGACGGTAGTGGCTCAGCTTCTGGGGGCAGGCCAGCACGGCCGCCACGGCAATGGCCGCGTTCGTGTCCACGACGAGTTTGCAGCGCTCGTACACGTAGCGGAAAGCGTAGCACATCTCCTCCTTCGACACGTGCACGACGCCGTCCACGTAGCGGTCAATGTAGCTGTTCGCGAGGTCTGTCAGCTCCGTACGGATGCCGTGCTTGTTGCCCTTGGGGCGCTGCTGGTCGCCTTTGCTCTTGCGCGCCTGGATGACCTCGCCGCGCTTGAAAACAGTGTAGTGATCCGGCGGCACGGCCAGCTCTGCAGCGAAGACACCAACGTGCGGCTTCATGCCCTTTACGGCGATCGCTGTACCCGCTAGCAGGGCACCACCACCGACCGGGACAACGACGCAGTCCACCGAGCAGTCTGTCTGGAGCATAAGCTCGATGCCAGTCGTGCCGTGGCCGGCGATGATAGCCTCGTCGCTGTACGGATTCACAATGATGCTTTGGTTGCGCGTCTTGCCGGTTGGCTTGTCGAACTCCGCCCGGAGTCGCTCCTCCATCTCCACGCGGCTCTTGAGATCCGGCTTGCAGTAGTAAAAGTTCCCATTGTAGAGGCGAATGCTACGCGTGATAAGGCTGTTCGTGTCCTCTGGCACGACGACGTGCGCTGTACTCTGGAAGTTATTCGCCGCGCATGCCAGCGCTGCACCGCCGTTGCCGCTGCTGTGGGTGACAAAATTATTGATCCCGAGATCCTCCTCCTTGGCACGGATCACGCGGTACGTCATGCCGCGGACGTGGTAGCTACCGGTGCGCTGCAGGTTCTCGCACTTGAGCATGACACTCTCGTGCCGCGTCTTGCCATGCAGGACGTTGCTCTCGATGATCGGTGTCTCATACACATAGCCCTCCAGCGCCTTGCGCGCCGCCATGATATCGCTGAAGGTTGGCATGATGACCCTGGAAGCCTCTTCCGTGTAAAGAGTCCGGCTTGACAGTCGGGGTACCTCTGACGAAAGAGGAAGGGGGGAGGAGGAGGGAGGAGGAGGTCGCAGAGCGCGTGTGAGCAAGTCGTTCGAGGCGCGCTGCTGCACGTACAGAGACACAAGGGCAAGAGCAAACACCAAACAGAGAGAAGTGGGGGACGAGCGGCACCCCTTAACGACCGTCACAGAGGTGTCCAGAGTGCAATCCACCACCACCGTCAGCAGCAGCTGAATTGCAGAGTGAGATGCAAACTCAGTCGCACACCCACGCGCGCGAGAGGAATGTGCGTCGGTGACGGACGCAAATCGAGGCGGCAGCAAAGAAGGATGTGTGAAGCGCAATAGAGAGTAGTCGCGCTGTCACGGCGCCGACAGAGGTGAGCGAGGAGGGGGTGCACTGGAGGAAACGAGCGCACACGCGCCTGTGCGTGAGAGAGACTGCCAGTGGTGTGAAGGAGGACAGGGAGAGGCAGTAAGCCCGCGCGCCTCTCTTTGTGGTTGTGTCGAGGTGTATAGACTTAAAAGGAGAGTGGCGTGACCCCCTTTGGGTGCGCTTTGATTGTATTTCAGTTGAGCCTGAGAAGAGGCAGAGAGAGAGAGAGAGAGCAAAGACAAAAAAACGCACAGACTGAGAGCAGCGTGCAATCTCACCTAGGTGGTGGCGGTGGGGGGAGGGGAGAAGGGGGAGGGGGGGATATAGCGCTGTGAGAAAGCGGGCTTTGAGCGAGCTTGGAGTATCAGAGCACAAGCACAGTGGCAGCAGCAGCAGCAGCAGCAGCACGGCTACAATAGGTACACGGGGGATGGGAAGGACGAGGAAGAAGCAATCCGTGAGTGAGGTAGATAGTAATAAGAGGAGGAGAGGAAAGGAGAGAGCACGGAGCGGGGCTATGCTAGACGTGTGGAATGCCTCGGGGCGTGAAGAGGGGGGCGGGTCGTGGCGGAATGCGCGTTTCTACAAGACGCACAGAAAGAGGGGGAAAAAAGGGGGGTGGAAGCACTGGTCGCACAGAGAGAGAGAGAGAGAGGCAGCAGAAGAACACCAGGTCAGCTGCTGATCGCACGCTTCACAATAGTGGTTTGGTGGTGAGTGCTCGAGCGAGGAGGCGGGAGCGGGAGATGCGAGTAGCGCACGTGTACGTGCATGATGCGTTGAAAGGAGAGGACGGGGCTGCGTATCAGGAAGAGTGGGGAGAAAGGGAACTGGCGGAAGAGAGATGCCTGTTGTACCGGTGAGAGTGGTGCTGATGGAACCGAATGCCCATGCCACTGTGTTGGCGTCGGTGTGTGAGCGCCAACGATCACCCTCCTCCTTCGCCTTCACCGCCCTCCTCCCTGATCGCACGGAGTAGAAGAGAAGCGCTATGCAAGCTTACACAAATGCGCACAGTCAGTGGCCTTCTCCCCCACGCCATCCTCAGTCCCTCCTCTCCTGCCTGCCTCCCTCTGGTAGCCTTGATTACCCGGCTGTGGGGCAAGCAGAAATTCATCAGCACCATCGTCACCGCCCAGGTGTCCCCCCTCTCTCTCTCTCTCGGCTATGCCATTGGATTCAACGCTGGTGCGGTGGTTATGTTTTCCTTCTTAGCCTCTGCTGCGGTGAGGAATATGGTCGTCTGCACTGTCGCCCCTTCCCTCGCCTCCGCGTGCCTGCGCCGACCAGAGCGTGTGAGGGTGATGGCGATGCATGTGAGCAGGCGAGATTGACGCCACAACACCACTAAGAACATGCTGATTCACAGCTCCTCCATGACTGCAGTAGCCTGCCGGCGCGCCGCTTCGACGCGCATCGTGTCGATGGCGTCCTCTAGCGCCGCTTTCCACGTCAGCAGCTGCGCCACGTCGCCATCGTGGCCAAAGCTGCCACGGCTTTGACCATCACGCAACTGCGAAGCCATGAGCGCCTCCTGACTTGGGTAGTGAGCGGCGCTGACAAAGCCGCTGCCTCTGTTCGAGTCGAGTAAGTTGCGCAGCACAGCAATGCCGGTGTCAGCGGGGCGCAGTGAGCAGAGTGGGTATCCACGAGTGAGCGCCGTCGCTGAGGACAACGACAGCAAATCGTGGCCACCGCACTCCTCGCCGACAAGCGCCTGCCCCATCCTCATGCTTGCGTCTTTCTCGCCCCCCTGCTGGAGTGCTGAGGTGCGCCATAGCTTTGACTCCGCATGGAGGGCAGCGGTGCCAGTGGCATCCGAGGAAAACGATTCGGCCGCATCCGCCCGGCTCAGTGCTGCGTGGATACCCTCGTGAACGTCGCACCAGACAACTGCGCCAATGTCGTCAGCGCGCGGCAGAAGAACCTGGAAGAAGACATCGTGCGCCGTCGCCACGGAGCCACCGGCGGCGAGGCGTAACAGCGCACTCGCTATGTCGTACTCCAGCGCTGTAATCCACGTCCCGGTGGTGGTAAGACCTGGGATGAGGGATGCGATGGCTGCTCTCCCGGGTAGTTGCTTCATCGCTCTCTCACAGCCCTCTCCCTCCGTCCTAAACCCTCCAGGTGTCTCGCCGTGGCGCTGCAGCTGCTGGTCTTCAATATCGTCGACGGTGGTGACCCAGGCGCAAGGCGCCTCCGGCGAGCCAAACAGCGCCGCCCGCCGTGCCTCGAGTGCTTGCGACAGCCAGCCCTCCATCTCTGCGCTCGTTGCGATACTTGACAGGTAGGCGGCAGTGTAGGATGTATCGCGCTCGATGCCGTTACCGTAGTCAAGGATGTGCGGCCAGGAAGAGATGCCGCCCGGGTGCCCCAGCGCCTGTGCATCGCTGTTGGACAGCGGTGGCAGCGCGTAGGACGACTGGGATGACTCGCCATCGCACATCAAGGAGAGCTGGCGCCGCAGCGTGGCTCGCAGGTGGCCCTCGAGAGAGCTCGACGCGGTCAGCAGATGGTGCAGCTTAGCCTCAACACCCGCCGTGTCAGGCTTCTTCGGAGATGTCCCGCCACCCTCTCGCTGCGTCTTCTGGTGCCACCGGCTGGTCTGCCTGCACCTCCGTTCTGCAGGGGCAAAGAAAGGCGCCAGTGGGATAATGAGCTCATCATACTGCTCCGTGACGACGGGCTCAGCCACCATCGTGTAGCCCAGCAGCTCCGGGTGAGCACCCTGCGTGCGCGGGTCGCGAGCAGGCGGAATAGCGGCTGGAAGTCGAGGGCGGTGACTAAATCGCAGTAGATGCTGCAGCACCACCACGTTGCTGCCGTGGCCGACGTGCACCTCCGTCAAGGGCCGGTGCACACAGCCGCCGCCGCCGCCACCCGAAGCCCCGGGAGTGCTGGACGCAGCAGGGCTGCGGGGTGTGCCACTGCTCACTCGCGAAGCGCCAAAGCGGTGGGGACGCCGACCTGCACTGCGACGAGAAGGTGGCACCTGTAGCGGTGATGGTGGAGGGACATTTGGCGAAGATGCACCTCCACCATCACCAGCCGTGACGCCCACGAGCGGCTGCCCGCCAGCGATGCGGCTGCTGCCTGGGGCATGCACGGTGCTGGGCCCACCCATCCTCGCCTCTTGCTGCGGCAAAGACGAGCTCGCGTGAGTCTGAGGCGCTGCCACTGGACTGGGAGTGATGCTACCGCTGCGGGAAGAGGAAAGCGACCCGTCGCCGCTCATCTCTGACTTAGTCGGGAACGAGAGTGCCTGGGGGCTGCCCGTGGGACTGCCACCACACATGGACACCTCGCTGCCACTCCGACCGCGAGCATCATCGCTACCACCGCCGTTCACATCGCTGTCACTCGATGACGAGGAAGACTGGGAGGAGGCTGGGGAAGACGTCGCGTCACAGGTCGCCAAGTGCACCGGCAGGTACGGGCCACGGTAGTAGGTCGCACGCGCCCCGCTGTTTGAGTTGATGTCCAGCAAGCTGTCGTAGTGAAACTGGTGGCGAAGCTCGTGTAGCGGCAGCGCCGGGGTGGGCGCTAGAGTGCCGGACGTGCTCGGCGGCGGCATCGTCAATGCATTCCACAGGTGACTCGGACCTCGCACGCCGCCGGTGACGTACGTCGAGACGGGGTCGTGTGGCTTCGTGCCACGGCCATCACACGTCTGCATGGCACTGCGGCCGTTGAAGCCACAGTAGTACTCGAGCAGCCGTCTCTGCGACTGCCGGGAGGCCCTAGTGTGGACAGGTAGCTTCAGATACACGTGAATCGAGAGGATGAACTCGCCCCAGCCCACCTCCGTCAGTTCAAACGGGGCGGAGGCGACAGTGCGCACACACGGCACGAAGCTCTCGTCCAGCACAAAGACCACCTTGTCTATGAAGTCCGACAGGTAGTCGTCCGGCGATGCGGTCGAGGTGCTGAAGACGGAGGTCTGCGAGTCGCCCACCGCGCCAAGGGCAGCAGTAGCACCGCTACCGCCACCACCACGAGCAGCAGCCGCGTTGCTGTCGCCGAGGCTGGCGCATGAGTTGATAGACGAATCCGGTGATGGCGAAGAAGGGGACGGCGGGAATGCTCTGGGCTGCTGTACCCGTGATGATGAGGGCGGGCGCGCATTCAAGCCGGCGACCTCCTCCGGATGGCCGTTCCACAAGCCACGCACGTACACAGTCCACTGGTGGCTCTTATCCTTGCTCTCCGGATTGACAAGCTGCACGCAGCCGCCGACGACAACAGGGACAATCAATGACTGATTCGGATAGCAGTGTAGGCGGCGACTGCCGCGCTCAGCATCGGATGCAGTGGCCGCCACAGACGTCCTGAACGGCGTGGCTCCTCGCTGACGATGGAAGCGATCGTGCCACTCTGCGTCTCCGTCCTCGTCGCCCACTTCCACCTTCACTACACTGTGCTGATCAGCGCTAGGCTTCGCCGCGTTTGCATCCACCGAAGCTGCGAGGATTACGGGCGGTGACACACGCAGTGGCGGCGGGTGCTGATACACGCGTAGCCCAGGCATCAACAGCGGGCTGTAGGGGTGGCTAAGCAGCATCGATGGCGTGCGGTGCTGCTCGGCACGCCACGATGACACAATTCGCCGTCCCTGCGTGTAAAGCTCACAGGCATTCGCCGTGTGTGAGAGGGGCACTGCTGCGGGGGAAGCGCTTCGGCGCTTCAGGGTGGTGTTCAGGAGAGAAGACAGCTTGGCCCACGCCTCGCTAGAAGTCGTCTGTATACCACGACTGCCAAGTCGCCCGCCGACGGCATGTGACAGCGGTGCGTCGGAGGACAAGCTGTGCTGCCGGTGGCAACCCCCGCTGTTCCACACATAGCGCGGCCTCACTGGCATCACTGAAGGGTCTTCTAATGGGGACGATGCAGCGGCGCTGGGAGGCTGATATGCGCGTGTCCCTGCCCCACCCCCTCCATAGGTGCTCGTTGTAGCTGGCACCGCAGCGCACAGGGCAGATGATGGATAAAACACGTTGTAAGTAAGGCGTACGCGGCGGCGCTGCTGGCGCAGCAGCTGCTCTTGATCCTCCTGTGCCTTCAGCAGACCTTGCTGGCGCTGCGCAAGGGAAGAAACGGTGCGAGCACCAGGGGCAGGCACCGCCGCCGCAGCAGCAGCAGCAGCCGCACCCACGGTGGTACCGTTTGTTAGTGCCCTGAGAGATCCTGAGGCAAGCGGACTTGTGCATCCACCGCCTGTGCTGTCCACGGAGACCACGGTGACAGCGGGCGCAGCCAACGATGGAGCTGCTGCTGTGATGGCGGCGGAACGGCTTCCAGGCGACTGTGAAGCCGGTGACAGCGACCGGCTGCGCTTAGCGATTGCGTCGCCGCTACCCCTCTGACATCCACCTCGTCGGTTGCCGCCGCTAACAGTTGCGGTGACGTGGTCGGCCGCCACGACTGTAACAGCAGCACCGTCACCTTTGAGTTTGGGATGGGCACTCGTGTGCCGCTGTTCCTTCAGCTCCTCCGCCTCCTCGTCGCCACGGCGTCGTCGCCCACCACGGCTTGGCTTCACCGCCTTCGCTGCCACCTCAGCTGGCGCCTCCTTGACGCTCCGCCGTGTCCTTCGTGGAGGTTTTTCACCAGTGGCAGTGCTCGTGGCGCCACCTAATGTGACCGCCACGTCAGCAGCAGCGGCAGCTGCCAAGGACAACTGCTGACTTTTTGGTGGTCGACCACGCTTGCGCTTGATGGGCAGCCCATCAGGGGTGAAGAGCGGCGGTGACGCCGAGGCACGGAGTCTGCGGGTGGGCCGCGTCGTTGTGACGCTCGCCGTCGTCGGTGTGAGTGGTGCTGAGGAGCCCTGTGAAGACACTGCTGACGTCCGGGCCGCGCCTCGTCCACTGCCGCTGCGGCCGCGACCACGCCCACGAGCAGCAGTTGTGGTCACTTCGCTGTAGTCGACCCGTGAGCGCGGGGTGGTGGTGCTTGTGCTCGCTGTGGCCACGGAAGAGTCGGCGTTGTCGCTGTCCTCGTCTTCCCCCTCCTCGTCCCCATCGTCGCTTTCCTCATCGAAGCTGTACACCTCCGACGTACCGTCAGACTCGTCGTCACCGCTCTCGTCCTCCTCTGCCGCGTCATCGTCATCAGCGTCCTCATCTTCGCCATCACTATCGTCATCCTCCTCGGCATCGCCAGCGATCTGTGCATTGGCATCAGCGGCGGTCCCGACATGTCCTCGATCACCACCTCTCCTACGCCCGCGACCTCTACCACGACCGCGCCCGCGGCCAGATGACGACGCCAAGCGGTGAGCGACGCCGCCACGGCCACCACGATAGCCTGTGCTAGTGGATACCACACTAGCGCTACTGCCACCGCTGCCGGACGTCGCGGTATGTGTCACCACCAGCTGTGGCGGGATGGAGCGCGCCAGAGCGCTTAGGTCAATCCTGTTGCCCGCCGTGTCCATGCAAGCAAACCCCTTCGCCAACTCCCGCGGCGACAGCGCCGTTGTCGGAAAGGCTGATGATGAGGCGGCAACGGCTGTTGAGAGAAGGTCGGCCACAGTGGCATGTGCCGCCGCCTGCAGCGACACGTGGGAGATGCGGCCGTCCACGTGCAGCTCAACGCTCTTCGAGGTGCCCTCGCGCTCGTGTGGGAGAGAGCGATGCATGGCAAGTGGTGGTAATCTGCTGAGACTGGTTGGGTTGCTGTGTGTATGTGTGTGTGTGGGGGGGGGGGTTCTGATGAGGAGCGGGAAAGAGCGCACCCCTAAGGCAGAGCACTGTTGTGCGCGTGAAGGAAAGAGGTGGAGCAGAAGCAGGAGGGTGAGGGAGGCGGCAGTGGCTGAGGCCAGCCCTCGTAACCCTGCGCTATCAAACAAACGAGAAACACGCGCGCAAGTACGTTCACGCACACGCGGGCAGAGTTCACGCGAAGAGCGAGCGCGCGGGTGAGAAAGAGGAGGGAGAAGAACGTCAGGGCGTGCGTAGATCGATGTGTCTGCACGTAAGTGAATCTCGCGTCGAAGCGGTTCGCCCTCCGACTCTAGTGCCTCTTCCCTCTACTCCCATACACTTGAACAGTGTCACTTCCTCGCCTTTCCTGTTCGCACTTGACGCTGTATCGAGACAAGGAGGAAGGCAAAGATGAAAGAGGAGCGACACAGGCCCGCTCGCTAATTCGTGTTGCGGAGTATCAGGTGCGCGTGTAGCGCGGGGTGGTGGGAAGGGGGTGCTACGACAGGTTTCGGGAGAGCTACACACAGAGGCGTGGAGAGAGAGAGAGACGAGAGAGAGAAAGGGCGGTAGAGACAGTGAGCGTTATCAGCAGCGATGTCGGCGCCATCGCGTTGCCGCTGTGAAAAGGGAAAATTGAACGAGAGGGAGGGAAGAGAGAGAGAAGAGAGAGAGAGAGACGCACTACGCACACGTGTCCTCCCAGCTCCTGTCCTAAGCATGCGTGCCCACACACCTTGAGCGGGGGGAGGGGGAGGGGGAGGGCAAGAGGGGGTGTCAGCGGAGAACAAAGCTTCAAGAATGGAGAGGAGCGCTACGACGATGCCGATGGCGGCAGCGCCCCCTCCCCCCCTCCCTTAGCGAGAGAGACACACACCGGCGTACTTGAGCAGGTCCGCTCTACCGCCGTGCGGCAACTCGTTCGTGGTGACCTCGGGCATACGAGGGGCCTGGCGCGGTCCGAATTGGCGGCGAGTCGCTATGAGTGCGCGATGGCAACACGCATGTCGTCCTGAGCCTCTGCTGAGTTGCCCCAGTCGATCAACCAGTGCCTCGACCCCACATCGCCCACAGCGACGCGTCACGCGGCAAGTAGAAAAGCGCCATGGTGCATGCAGCCCTTTCCATCGAGCGCATTCCTGGGAAGCTCAGCGCACCGATATGCAAGGAAGCTGAAGCACCCACCGAAGTACGCGTCGTGAGGGTAAAAGAGGTTCATGTTCTCCTCGCCCCCCGCGTTACAGCCTGTGGCAGATGCAGTCGCACGCTTGCACCTCACGGTCGTAGTGCTCGAGCTTTGGGGGGGGGGGGATGCAGTCATGACAACAGAAGTAGTAGTTGTGGCGGCAGCAGCACCGCCGCTGCTCGCACCCAGCAGTGTCGTCGGCACCACCTCATCCTTGCGGGCGCCGAGCATGAGTGCTGGGATGGCTAGGTGCAGCTTTTGGAGGGCCATGAAGACGACACAGTCGAGAACGAAGTGGAACACGGGTGGCCAGCGTCGTCGCTCGAGCGGCCACGGACGGCGCCACAAGCACCATGGGTGTGGCGAGCAGCCCACAGAGAGGAATCACAGCAGCCCCCGCAGGCACACCACAGCCACCCTCCACCACGCCACCAGACGGTGCTGCCGCCGTCACCGTGACTGCTGTCGTCGCGTTCAGCGAGGACACGACAGATGGCGCAGAGAGCGGGCTGACTGTACCTTCACCGCCACGGCGTGTGGCCCATAACGTGATGCAGTGAGTCCTCCGCCACCTTTACTCGCGCAACCGCTGCCACCATGAACACGGCGAGCTCCTCACAAAAAGAGAAGGCACTGCAGTCACTGGCGCGAGCATTGGCCACGCACCTCGAACGGCGGCCCCCATGTGGGGCCCGATAGTTTGCACATTGTAGGCACCTCTCCGGCTGCTGTCGTACTACTACTTCCCCTCCTTGTACGCTTCGCTACTTGCCGCCTCGTTGCCGTTGCTCCAATAGCCACGAGCGCCGGGGATCCTGCTGGCAGCTGTGCTGGCGCTTGTCCTCGTCATCGTCGGTGCTGCGCCTGCCTTCTCTGGTGGCGGTGCAGGCGTGCGGTTGCCAAGGTACTCAGCAACGAAGTCGCTTGACTGGTAATGCGCCCAACGAACATCGAGGTCGGTGGCGTTAAGTCTGAAGGCGAGGAAATGGAGATAAACACCCTCTTACGGCAAGCCTCGGAGCAGCTCCACAAGACTGCCAGCGGGTTGCATCAGTGAGAGTGGTGGTGGACGCGGCGAATATGGCACATGTGTCATTGCTGTCGTTGCGGTGGTCACAGGATGCCTCGTTGCCGTATGTGGCGAGTCCGTCATGCCAACAGCGGTGTGTTTTTTCGATTCGGCAAGCATCATGACCGTCGAGGATGCGGTGCTGCGCAGCTCGAGGAACAACAGCGGAGACGTTCTCCGGTCGGTGTCGCCGCAGCCTCCGAACGACCTGCCCCATGTTCCTGTGACCGCTGGGGTGGCCTTTCACCGCCAGGCATGGGCACCCGCAGCGAAAAAAAAGCCCCTGTCAGAGTCGTCAAGGACGCTGGTAGAAGCATCAGCGATGCGTGTGCACCCCGAGGACTGCGTGGCAACCCCCTGCGATGGCGTGGCAGAGAAAATACTGACGGTGTTGCGGTTGCCGTTGCTTCCACCACTGTTTCGATACTCTCATGGTGCTCGACGGGGACTCCGGCACTTGCACAGCCCTGGACACCAGAGCCGCTGCCGTCGTGAGCCCCAGGGGAAGGCGACGAGGCGGGCTTATGCGCTGACGGAAACCGCATGCACGACAGATCCCTTGCTCGCTGCATGAGTGAGCAGAGAAGCGACACGAGGAACCGAGAGAGAGAGAGACAGAGTGAGGGCGGGGAAGATAGGCCTCAGCGATGGCCACAACAACAACAACGCGAGCGGCAACAGCAAGCGAGCCACAGAGATGAAGCATGCACAGCTGCAAACAAAGCTAAGATATGGCGAGAAGACGAGAGAGAAGAAAAGAGGGGGGGTTGCGCTGTCCCCCTGCTGCCGCCTCGGGCGTTACGCCTGGGTGCGTTGCATTAAGCCGAATTGGTGCCGCCCCTCATCGTGCGTGGAAGTGGGGTGTGAAACGAGCACTAAAGAGGAGGGGGTGGAAGAGGAAGAGGAAGAGGAAGAGGAAGAGGGGAGCGAAGGAGCGACAGGCATGGAGGAAAGAGTGCCAGACAACAACAGAGTCCAGAGTTGCAGACAAGTTCGAGCGCGCGTCAGTGCATGAAGGAGAGAGTGACACGTGTAGGGGGGAGGGAGGGAGGAAGTCGCCGCGACGCACGACACAGACATGTTGGTCTGTGTATGAGGGGGGAGGGGGGGTATGCGACTCCTCCAGACCACGCCCCCCCCCAAAAAGACCCCCACCCACCGGAACGCCACCCCCGGGGGGGGGGGAAAACGGTCCCTTGTCAAAAATTCCCTCAGGGCAGAACTTATCCACCCCCCAGCCCACAGAAGTAAGCCCCCCATACGCGCGTCACAATAGCCAATCAAGCCACACCCACAGATCATGACCATGCCTAGCCGCGCCCACACGATACGCGCACCCAGCCTCCTTCGACGGCCCCATCACAAGACAGCCGAAGCGGCTGAACCCGAATCTCTTTTTTTGAAATCTCTCCACGGCCTCTGGGACCCTGTGTGAGGGGCACCAGACGCCTCCCCTCCTGACCAATCCCCACCCATCGCCACTACACCCCAGCTCATCTCAGCCGGCAGACCCCCCCGCGCCACCCCTCCACCACACCCCCCTATCACCACTCGCCCACGCGCGCGACCCTCCCCCCAGACCCACGCAACACACAACACCGAGCAAAGTCAACAAGACAGGCACCGCGAAGCACCATCCCGCTACGCAGAACCACCTCTCCCCCCTACCCCACCCCCCTCTATGTCATCGTTAACACAAAGCGCAAGCCACAACAAACTTACCCCCTCCCTCCCACGCAATACACCAGCCGACAGGCCTCCCGAGGAGCACGCACGACCTGATCCCACAGGCCCCCCACTTCCCTCCACCACCCTTCCCCCTGCAAGCCGCACTGCCCCCGCCCCACACTACCTACAAAGCCGAAACCCAGACCCAGCCATCCCGCCTACCGCCACGGACCCACCTACCCGCCAGGAAACCGCCGGCTAACACCTGCAGTCAACACATCAACCGCACCACGTAGACGGACCATCAGACCCACCCCCTTCTTACCCCGCGTTACCACCCACCGATCCGCATACGAACGCCGAACCACGCTACAGCACACACTGACATCCCCCCACCTCAGCTCCTGCCATCACGCTCACCTACCTACACCATTGTAGCTACCACGTCCCTCCTACATGGCTGCCAACAACTTCCGCGCTGCACTAGTCCCGACCATCTAACTCCCGGCTTGCTACGCGCCCAAT